>NC_133332.1:295752639-295951320 GCF_042186555.1 Aquarana catesbeiana | reverse complement strand
TAAAGATTGCTGTTCACAAGCACAAATCATCCAACTTGAAGGAGCTGGAGCAGTTTTGCAAGGAGGAATGGGCAAAAATCCCAGTGGTAAGATGTGGCAAACTCAGAGACTTATCCAAAGGGACTTGGAGCTGTGATAGCCGCAAAAGGTGGCTCTACAAAGTATTGACTTTAGGGCGGTGAATAGTTATGCACATTGACTTTTTTGTTATTTTGTCCTATTTGTTGTTTGCTTCACAATAAAAAACATCTTCAAATTTGTGGATATGTTCTGTAAATTGAAGCAAATCCTCAAACAAACCATGTTAATTCCAGATTGTGAGGCAACAAAACATGAAAAATGCCAAGGGGGGTGAATACTTTTGCATGGCACTTAAATCCCCTTTCTTCCCCTTTCTGATACTCGGTTTGAACTTCAGCAAGTCTTCTTTACCATGTCTAGATGCCTAAATGCATTGAGTTGCTGCAATGTAATTGGCTGATTAGCAATTTGTTTTATCAAGCAATTGAACAGGTGTACCTAGTAGTGGCCAGTGAGTGTGTATGAGTCAGGTGTGTAATAAGAGGCGTCCATCAAAGTTTATCCATCATCACACTAGGTCCTGACAAATCCACCCACTGTTGAGGTCACTCCTTGGGCATGGTCAGGAATGCATTTCAGGGAGGTAATCTCCTTCCTCGGCCTCATCCTCAGGTGAAAGAGGAATTTGCCTCCCCTGCTCTGCGTGATAGTGGGGATAACTTTTCATGTGCTGCGATACAAAGTATCATGGCCATGGCATATGCACACCACATCTGCAGCAGATTAAGGGACAGCAGTTGGGGGGGGGGGGGGGGGGCTGCATTAAAAGTGTGGCCAAGTGCATGTGTAAAGAAGGGTTTTTTCTACTCCAAAAGTAACACACCCATTGAAAATGGCATTGGGGAGTTGTAATATTATCAATTGACAGATTGACTTTACTTGCTGTCAGAAGTTGTTCTCTAAAGGGTTGGCTCCCAAAAACTGAAATGTCAATTTTTGGTAGATGCTGGAGAGTTAAACCTCTTGGTGAGATCTCAGTGAGTTCCCATGTGCAGCTATCACAGAGTGGCTCCCATTCACCAGGATGGATTTTTAATTGATTTTATATAACAGTAAATGCAAAATATGAAGCATAAACACCCAAAGTTGCTCATACACACTCTGCAATCCTAGGTGCAGTCAGAAACCATAGGCTCAATTCGCTAAACTAAAATGATTCTTATTTGCTTTAATGATCTTTATTTTCATCAATGGAAGATAAAAATAACAGTCACCGGGCTAAAAGTAATGATCGTCATGGGAAATAATGCAAGCCTTATTGCTTAGTAAATAGAACCTGAACTAGATTCCGCAAGAAATATAAGAAGCTGGTGGATGAGTGATTCTACTGGGCTCCATATGCAACTGAAATATGATTTTTTGGGTGTGCTGTCTGAGTCGCATGTTCATTTTGTAAATGTGAGATGCATAGTAGTTATTATCGTAAACATTCCACAGCATGATGCACTAATTTGCAAACGCTCATCCATGCAGAGAGTTTTCTCTTTGATGCTGAGAAAATGCTGAGAAAACACATAGGCTGCCAATGCCGAACTCTGCTTTTAAAAATGTTTTCTGCCAGCTATTACTGTACCCACTCAGGGTGCACACTCACTGGGGATGCTGGGGGACCATCCACAGCACCCTTAGCTAGTTTGTGACCGCTGCTTTCGGGGCAGTGGGAGATAAGGGTGAGAGAAGTCTCCTTCTCTGCTCCGCTCATATGACAGAGCAGAGAACAGGACTTACTTTCACTCTGAGCTCCCACTGGTCAACTGGTAGGTTTGGGAAGGGGACAGGGGTTAATCTGTACCTATTGGGGTTCTGCACCAAGTGGGGAAGGATAGAGGGTGCATGTACTGAGATATTCTATATTGTGGAGGAAGGGGATGTTCTCTGTGTAGCCCTACCCCGCAAGGGCTGCTGTTTTTACATCCCAGGCACTCCCACTAGTGCAATGGCAGCCAAGTACACAACAGCATCCATTCCTCTGTCTCAATGAATAGTTTGGGGTTGCTTTTTTTTGTATTTTTTGGGGAGTAGCTTGGATAGAATACTGAACAGTTATTAATGGACACCTTCCTCTCTGAGGCTACTTCTTAAAACAGTTCCCTCAATCCGATTTTCAGGGAAATGGACAGCACTGAAGTACCATTGACAATGCCCCAGGCCAGGCCTAAGCCTAATCAAAAATGCACCAAGAGGTTAAGAGCAGAACAAGTACCCAGGTTATGCTGTCACATCTGTACTTACAAGTCCTTAATGTAACGTTACCCCTGTAGGAGCCGCTTGAATACTCTCTTGCTTTATCTCTTCAGCCAGGCATGCAGTATTTTCCACAGCCAGGCACACACCAAAGCTCGCTTCTTGAATAATCAATCTAGGGGTTTTGGTTGTTTTTGATGTTTTCTTTAAGAACTTGGATAGGGACGGGTAGATAGTGGGATACTCCGGATTCAACTAATTTTACAAGGAGGAAAACTGCTTCTACTTGACTGTCGAATTTATATTTGCAGCAACATGCATTCTTGAGCAATTCCTGTGAGAAGATTAGACTATTGCTCCTCAGGACACTAGCTAGTATCCCCTTTCTGCCATACCCAGTAGCTGACTTACCTAGCACAGAGGGGTAGCCTACTCTGTGTTGGGGAAGCTGGTCAGCGTTGAGAGGGAAAACTTTTCTGGGGGTCTGTATTAAAAGGTTGGGTTGGAAGGGGTGCTGTGCGAGATAAGGACTTGGGGGGGGGGAGGGGGGGGGTGATTTGTACTGGGAAGAGGAGTTAATTTTGGTTGTACTCTGTAAAGTGTCCTGTGCATGATACAATCCTGTCTCTTGCACTATAGTATACACTTAGGAAAATTTATCAAAACCGGAGAAGGAATTTTGAGCAGGTGTGAATGGCAACCAATCAGCTTCTGGCTTTAATTTTCAAAGCTTAACTGAACAAGCTGAAGAAACTGGTTGGCAAGCACAGCTTCTCCAAATTCTGTCTGCACCAGTTTTGATAAATTCCCCTCCCTACGTTTTACATTTTATTCTCCTGACTCCTGCATAAGCTGAGGTTTACACAGATCCAAGTGAATGCCCTTTGCAGGCAGGGACTGCGGGCCCCTTTAGTAGTGTAGCAAAAAGAGGGGTCTTTGGTGCTAGCTGTCCTATTCCTGTGGCTACTGATCCCAGTACCACCTCTTCAGGCACTGCCAGCCCACCTGGCTGCAGCTGCCCCTTTCATTAGCCCTCCTGGCTACTTTTCCACAGTCCTTCCAGACTGACTCTGCATTAGCCCCAGTTTACACAGGGGCGACTTGTCAGTCGACCTAGTCGCCTGACAAGTAGCGTCCCGTTCTGTGTAATGGAACCATTCTAATCGGAGCGACGCAAGTCACTCCGACTTAGAAAAAGGTTCCTGTACGACTTTGGGGGCGACTTGCATTGACTTCTATACAGAAGTCGTTTTGCACGTCGCTGCTGAGTCGTGTCCTGGATCGCCTGAGGCAGTCGCGCTGTAAGTCGTGCTGTCTCAGTGTGAACCAACCCTTAGGGTTGCCACCTTTTTCTTCAAGTCAAACCCGAACACTTTAGCGACGCACAGATTTTTTTTATAGTATAAACTATACATATATTTTACAATTAAGTAACATTTCTAATCATATGAAGTTAATCACAAGAGTCCCCCTTTTACATCTGAATCCACTTGCAGAGTTATCTTGCACTGTCAGGGGGGACGCTCTGGGAACCCTGATTTAAGGGGAAACACTGAGAACTCTAAAGCATGGAGAGGACTCTGATGTAAGGGGGAACACTGTGGCTTCTGGTGTAAAGGGAAACTCTGATGTAAGGGGTGCTCTGAGAACCCTGATTTTCTTTAGTGTACTCACTCAGAGGCAGGAAAGAGAAGGGGGAGACTTCAGTCACAGACAGGGATGGATGGTGAGCTCACTCACCCCTTGGCAGTCAACACCTCTCATCTAGATGTATCTGAGTCTGCTGGACTTCAAATATCCGGCCCCCACTTTCCCAGTGTCGGGGATTTGAATGTGGTCAGACACGGGGGGTAGGGGCAGGAGGAAGAGGTGCAGATTGAGCCCTTTATCCTCTCCCGTGTGTGTGTGTTTGGGGGGGGGGGTGGGTTTGTTGTTAGTGGTAGCTTTGGGCAGTGTGAAAGAGAGTGTAACAGACTAACAGACACTCTCCGCTTAGACACCTGCAGCCAGCAACCCTGCTGGGAAGCCATAGCCCAGTCTGAATAATGTGTCCGGGTTTCAGGCAGTTTGAAACCCAGACACACGATTCCAATACCGAACTGTCTGGGTTTTCCAAACCCGAATCCTGGACAGGTGGCAACCCTACTCTGCATCCACCCCAGGCTGCTTGCACTGAATCCTTTTAGGCATGCCTCTCAGTCCTTTGGCTGCAACACTCAATAGCCCTCATAGCTGTCTTCCTCCCTGTAGATTTGACTGGCAGTGTCCTCCTGCTGTACTCTCCTTGCTCCCATGCCTCCTGGGCAAGATCCCTGTGTGTTATGAAGAGGGGACCCTTCCGCACCCAAGCCCAGGTCTGAGTTTACCCCCCCAAACTGCGGAGCTACTCTCAAAGGCCTCCGAGAGCCTAACACTCCATCTTCCACCTGAACTCCACGCTGCAGCTGGGCTGACCCTGAGTATTTGGGGGGGCTTGCCCCCTGCCAACCCATCTGTTGGGGAATGGTCAGGGCTCTCAGAATACTCCAGCCTGCTCCTCCTAGACTCCTCCCAAATGCTTCTGGAATCTTCTCCAAGTTTCCAGAAAGCAGGTAAGAGTCACCAGAGATGCTGCTACTGAGTCATCTAGCACTCCCTGAGTCACTCAAAATCCTGACCCACAAAAAACACACAGGCCTGAATTTACCTACACTAACAAAAATCCTAACGTTAGCACTCTAGCCACGCTAGGGGGTGCTACATACGTATCTGTTACACTCTTGCTTGTGGCTCTGTGAAAAAAAGCATATTTTGTGGGTAAATGACTGTGGCATGTGTGTGCTGACTATAGGATTTTTTTAAATTATGCCTTTTTAATCCTCTCCCATTGAGGTATGAGTGTTCAGGTCCACAATAGCTTCCATATTTGATTCATATTCTATACATTTTTTTGTAAACACCCCTGGTTATATGTATTAATAACCTTTTTTACCTGTAGGTACTACTATATGCATATACATAGGTGCTATTTACTCGCTAAAGGATTCGTATTTCTGTCCATCTGGTCCTGAGATTTACACAGCTCTGCTGCAAAGCCTTGTCTGGCAAGGTAAGAGACCAGATTTTTCACTGCTGCAGTTCAGTAACAATTACAGGTCTGGTCTGTCCTCTAGCCTGTAACTGGTCAATCAAAGGCGTAGTAGCATACTGAAGGACTCACCTCTTTTCCTATCAGCCTTGCTGGCATATGATTATTATTATTATACAGGATTTATATAGCGCCAACAGTTTACGCAGCGCTTTACAACATTAGGGCAGACAGTACAAGTACAATACAATTCAATACAGGAGGAATCAGAGGGCCCTGCTCGTTAGAGCTTACAGTGATCACTGCATCACAATTCATTGGTTCCTTAGGCTGCTTCTCCCTCTCTCATTCTGGAAAACCAACGACACCCCGTGCGGGAGACGGACGGGAAGGCAGCGATTCCCCCCCCCCCCCACAATGGGAGATGGACGGGAAGGCGGCGATTTTCAACACCCCCCACCCCCTGCGGGAGACAGATGGGGGGAAGGCAGCGATTACCCCCACCCACCCCTGCAGGGTACTGACGGGAAGGCGGCGATCACCCCCACTCCCCTGCGGGGGACTGATGGGAGATGGGAATGCGGCAATCAGAGGCCTTCTTACCTTGGTAGGGAGATGGTAGGGCTGCTGCTTCTCGCTCCGGGGCCGTTGCTTCTCCTCACGGCCGAACAGAAAGTGGGTCCTAAGACACAATTGGCCAGGAGGAGAATCTGGAAGACAATAGCAATTATATATATTCGCTATTGTCACACACCTGGATGTCTCAGGGTGTAGTGCTCTGTGCCCCAAGCTCACCCATTTTTTAAGCCAATTAGAGCTGCAGGCTCTAATCATGTGCTTCTAGAAAAAAAAACCCAAGTCCATGCGTCCAGTGCCCTGCATGTAGATTATAGGCCGGGCGCATGGACTAAGGGGGTGGTGCCCCTGCTCCCTGTATTGAAGGGTCGCCACTGCTCAGTTTAAAATGGCATTGCATTTTCTCAATGAATAAAAAGTGTTTGATTGGATGAGGAAACGAGGCAGGGAGATGTCATACTCCCCATCTCCCCCCAATCAGAAAATGGTTTGCATTTATTAAGAAAATTCTCTGAATGGCACCTGTGCCCAGTGGATGACCTCCTGACTTGCAGCATTTAATGAGACTATTGGGGCCACAGATAATCAGCATTTTCGTTAGAGGTCAGCATTGGCATCCTTTGTATGTCTCTCCATACAGGTTTCCTTTAAACTTCTTATAAATTGCATCTGCATTCACTTCAAAACCTATCACTGGTATAAATGTTTTTCCTAGATCCATAGATGAAATCCATGCATTAGCTGCCGTCCTGCTGTAGATTAAGCAGACTTAATGTGAAAATTCTGTTGCTCCACGGGGGGCTGCCTAGAACGGATCTGTCCCAGGGGTACCTGGGCCTCGCCCTCCTGCGGACAGTTTGGAATTCGAGGGTAGTATGCATACAGCAAGCAGTGAAATGCTGTCAATTCTATGAGTGGGTGTAGCACTGAACAGGTATGTCTGATTATTGTACCCTTCAGCTGCTGGGAAAATCGCCTTTATGTGTATGTGTGTGATTGCTTGTTTGTTACCCCCGGGGGCTTCTTGCTGTGTTCTTTCAAGAATACACAAAGCTTGCTCTGCGTTTCTGTACTGCTGCCAAGGGATAGGGGAACACAGATAACCTTAATCTATAATGTAATCATGCCTTCCCTCCAGCCCCCATGGCTACTGCCTCCTGTCTTATTTTCTACTTATTTTTCTCTTTCAGCTCCTCTTTCAGCATCTCCCCCTCCACCTCCCTTGTTTTCTTCATCACCTTCTTAGTCTTCATTGCTCTCCTTCCCAACCCACCTTCTTCTTTCTAGCTGCCCATTCCTTTCATCTGTCTTTAAAAAAAAAAGACGTATGTCCGTCAAGTTCGACCTAAAAGAAAAAAAAAGGCAGATATGGCAGCTGATCTAAGAGAATGCAAAAAAATTTTTTAACTGCCGTCCAATTTGCTTTAGAAGATAAGTGAGCTAAAACAATTGAGCAGCCTTCAGGCAAAATAATGTTTTTTTTTATGCCTTTTTAAAACGTAAATCAGGGCTAGATCAAGAAGAAAAAAAAGTCTAGGCACATTTCCCAGTGTATTATCGCTTTAAAAATGCTACACGTACAAAAAAATACCTGTTGTTCTGTAAGCAATCCAGGGAGCTCCTACCTTTGTCCAAACTCCTGTTTGGACCAACAACACAGCACCTTTGCTGCACTGAAATGTCAAGCGGTGTTGTCAACTTTGCCTGCTGGACAGAACCCTACCTATCACTCACTCCTCCATGTTCAGCTCCACATGCATACAATCAGTGCCAGGACAAGGTCATCAAGAGCCCAGAGCGAACATGCCAAACTGCACCCCCCCCCCCCCCCAACATGTATGAGCATTATGGGTCAGCAAAAATCCTCCAAGTGCTCAAAACTGAGCACTAATCTGAATGATTACCTCCCAAGCATAGATTCCCACTCCTCCCAGTACAAATCTGCCCCCCCCCCAAAAAAAAATCACCCCTCCTCGCACAAATCCTCTACCGCAAAAATTTCCCCTTCAAGTACACATCCTCTCCCCCCATTCCAAATCCCACCCAATCCCCCCTCCTAGCACGAATCCCCCCCCCCAAAAAAATCCCCTCCTATCACAATTATCCCCCTTCTACCATATCACCTCTTCAAGCACAAAACTGGGGGGAAACCGATATTGTTTTATCAGGGCTGATACGATACAGATTTTTCAGCTGCTTTCAGACCGATAGCCGATATCAGGTGCCGAAATTCTGTAGATTTAAACTTTTTATTCTTACACTGTCCTTTTAAATTTTTTATTTTTTTCTGTTATTGCTGTCAAAATGAACGCAAACCTCCCTTGTGACAGTAATAGGCAGTACAGGTCCTCTTGTATGATCTGGGGTCTATAAGGCCCCAAACCCCTCCACAGCACTTAAAAGGATAAAAGTATAAAACGTCAGGATCGGCATTTTAGAATACTTTCTATTTTTTCAAACTGGTGCCTTTAGAATGCCAGTAATCCGGAAGTGATGTCATGACATCTGAGAAAGCAGATCGGCTTTGTTCAGGTCTTCGGCCAGGTGCGGGCCTCCCAGTGGAATGGGTGACCGGGGCGGAGCTGCGGAAGGTGGCGGGAGGGGGGTTGTCCCCTCTCGCTGCTTGTAATAACAGCCGAGCGGCTGCTTAGCCACACCGGTTGTTAGTACAAGAAACCCGACCGTCCGCTCTAAAGAACGATACCTGGGTGATACCTGCAGCTGCATGAACCCCTTGAAGCAATATCGGTAACATCGGTAAGTTTGTGACCGACACTGATGCTTCAAAAAAAATGAATATCGGTCGACCCCTACACAAAACCCCCCAATCCCCCCTCCTAGCACAAATCCTCATCTCTCTCCTGTTACAGATCCCCCTAAATCATCACTTCTAGCACTCACACCCAAATTTAACCTTCCTAGAACAGTTCTTAACCCCTGCCACCCCACAAATTTCCCCTTCCAACACAAATCCCCCCCCCAATCTCCTCACAGTGCCCTCCCACCTCACATGATACCACAGTGCCCAGGGCAGCCGCCCTTCCTGCCCACCCCTTGTCCCGGCCCTGCATACAGTGGTTTCTTCCCCAAAAAGCAATGCTGTTGTTTCAACTCCCAAAAACCTGCCCACGCGCTGGGCCACAAAAAAAACTAAGAATGGCGGCTAATGCGATTTGTCTCAAGTAAATATTGTGGCACATCGGTAGCCAAATAAACTATGATGTTGCAGCACATATAGTTTTTTTGGCATATACAGTAATAGAAGGTGTAACTGTCTTCCGCCATCATCCTCTTGGCGAACTACTGCCCTTCTCTATTGCACCAAACACTGACAAACTCATTTTTCTGTATTGCTATTTATTTGGTGCAGATTTTGAAACTTTTTGTGTGAAAAGTCTCACTCTGTATTTTTTATTTTTTTTACGCTTAGTCACAGCTTTCATTTTAAACCCTTTAAACTGAATTGTTATTTGGAAAATCAACAAGAGCAGGTTTCTCTCCTGACATTAGTTCACTTGGACCACTGTTTGTAGGGTAAAGGGTCTTGGGAGGTGTAGTTTGTGGGCGTACCTACCTTAATAAGAACTGAGTTCCCAGCAGCTGCCACTGCAAGAGTTTTACAAGCCTGCTGATGACAGTCATAATGCTAGGAGGGGGCTTTGGGAGTAATTGTGGGCAATGTCCAGACATACAGGTTAATGTCCAGGACAGAAATATAGAAACTACATTTGCTTATTTGTGTTTGCATTCCCCAGGAGTGTCATGTTCTCACTACTTAGTGGGCCACTGCTATAGAACAAGCCTTTTACTGTTTTACATGTTACTGTGAGTTCCTCTGAACAGCGACTTGTCCCATGTCACTACGCACTGTAAATTGTATTTTTGCATTAGAAGTGACGTGCTGAGCCTATGCCCACTCCGCCAGTCTAGCGTACCTCTATTACCTCTCTCCCAGTAACAGAATGGGGTCTCTCCGAGCACCTAGCATGGACCTCATGTACCCTTTCACTTAACTCTTTCCTTACCTTACCCCCTTGACCAGGCCATAGATCTCAGTAACGTGGGTTCAGGTCCGGTTGCTATTGGATACCGATTGCTAGGGAAGGGAGCCAGCCAACGACCCCCTTGCTACCAGTACCAGGTACCAAGCCTAATGACTGCTTGCTTTGTACCTTGAACTTGTGCTTGGTTACTTGTAACAACTACACGCCGAGTTAATCTTTTCTACTAGTGTTACTTCATACTCCACAGTGCTTTACAGACCCAAGTTCTTTAGCGAGAACCAACATGCACCCATTTGAGTAACTATAGACCAAGCTCATAATGGTTAATATAACTTTACTGAACATACAGTTCAAAATTAAAAACGTCCTGTCCCTAACCCTGACTAGAATAATGTAGTGGCCCAGGCATACCTTTGTAAGGTGAGTCCATAATAGCATTCTCCTTGGTTTGGATGACCTCCGCAATTCCCGGTTTCTTCAGCAGTGGCACAATTGTGCTCACCTATGAGGCTACAACTCTTGAATTCAACGGTACCCACATTCCCACGCTCCAGACCTTAGCAGTCACCATTTTTGTAGCATAGGTGGGCCGACTAGGACTAATAGCCTGTTAACTGAGCTGAAAACAAGTAACCCTTTCCCCAGCCTGGGCCGGCTGCTGGATAACTAAACTGCACACATTTCCAACCTGCCCACATGTATGAGGAGTTAGTCCACAGAAGATACCAGGATTACATTAGATATGCCTGGTCATTAAAGCTTGCTCAGAGGTGTCTGGTGGATGTCACATAAAATGAGCTCAGTGTCTCGTTTCTGCTTCTCATCTCTGTCTCCTGAGTTTTTGCCTCCATATGCATGCTTTTTAAAGGCAAGTGCTGCATTGTGATACTTATTCCATCGTCCTTGCAGACCCTGTCTCAACTTCCAGGGGTGCTTGGACAGGAACTGTGCAAGAGGCTCCCCTCATCATCTCAGGCCCTGCATACAGGTACGTGACAATACCAGTCTTTGCAGTATTCATATATCACCTGTTATTTCCCTTTGCATTTTGAACTGCTTAACTGCTTGTGTACTCTTGACCAATAATAAGGAAGATATGTATACTCACCTATTCTGAGAGCTATCTAGTTCAGTTACATGATCAGCTGTCAGGGGTGCTTTTCAGTGTAGAGCAGGGGTCTCCAATTGTTCTAAACAAAAGGCCAGTATACAGCCCTTCAAACTTTAGGGGGGGGCCAACTGTGGTCAGTGGGAGAAGAAAATGTCCTGGTGTCAGTGGGATTAAACAATGCACCGTGATTGATATCACAGAGATGAATAGTGTCCCATTGTTAGTGTCAGTGGAAGGAATAGTGCCCCATCAATGGTGTTAGTGAGAGGAATAGTGTCCCGTCATTGGTGTCAGAGGGAGGAATAGTGCCCCATCACTGGTATTAGTGGGAGGAATAGTGCCCCATCACTGGTATTAGTGGGAGGAATAGTACCCCATCGTTGGGTTACTGGGAGGAATAGTGCCCTCCATATCAGTGGAAGAAATTATGCCTCACTATTAGTGTCAGTGGAAAGAGTAGTGCCCCATCATCAGTGTCAGTGGGAGGAATAGTACCCCATTGCTAGTGTCAAAGGGAGATATAGTGCCCCATCACTGGTAGGAGGAATAGTGTGCCATAGTTGGGGTTAATAAGAGGACGAGTGCCCCATTGTCAGTGGCAGGAACTATGCTGCACTGTTGCTGACAGTGGGTGGAATAATCACCCAAGAGCCAGATAAAAGCAAGCAAAGGACCGCAGTTTGGAAACCACTGGTGTAGAGGATGGACAGTCGACAACGGATGCCCCATAGTAAGCCTATAGGTGATGTCCCCACAGAGGATCTGCAGCTGTTGTCAGCGATCTCTCTTCATCACTGAAGCTGGCTGCTGGGGAGATCATGTGACTGAACCGGAGCAGCCTCAGAATAGGTAAGTATAGACATCTTCCTTAGCTTATTTAGGAATAGCCTGGGCTTCCGCTTTAAGGGTTCCTTACATGCTTTACATACACTCTCATTATTATTATTATTATTATAAAGGATTTATATTGTGCTAACAGTTTGTGCAGTGCTTTACAACATGAGGGCAGACAGCACACTTACAGTACAAATCAATATAGGAGGGATCAGAGGGGTCTGCTCGTTAGAGCTTACAATCTAGAAGGGAGGGTCAAGTGGAAACAAAAGGTAATAACTGTAGGGGGTGAGCTGATGGAGAAAATGAAAAAACAGTTGTTGTTAGGTATGGGTAGGGTAGGCTTCTCTGAAGAGAAGGGTTTTCAGGGATCGTCTAAAAGCTAATAGAGTAGGAGATAAGCGGACAGATTGGGGTAGGGCATTCCATAGGATTGGAGAGGCTTTGGAAAAGTCCTGGAGGCGAGCATGGAAGGAGGTGATGAGGGAACTAGAGAGCAGAAGGTCTTGAGAGGAACGAAGAGAACGAGTAGGTTGTATTTAGAGACTAGACTAGTGATGTAGCTGGGGGCTAAATTGTGGATGGCTTTGTACATAGTTGTTAGCATTTTGAGTTTAATTATTTGGCCGAGCGGAAGCCAGTTGAGGCATTGACAGAGAGGGGTAGCAGAGACAGAGCGATTGGTAAGGTGGATGAGTGTGGCAGCAGCATTCAGGATTGAAGAGGTGATAGACTATGTAGAGGTATGCCAATGAGAAAGGAGTTGCAGTAGTCGAGGTGAGAGATGACCAGCCAGTGAATTAAGAGCTTTGTTGTGTCATTGGTTAGAAAGGGGCGTTTTTTGGAGATGTTGCGGAGGTTGAGGGAGCAGGATTTGGACAGTGATTGGATGTGGTGCTTAAAGGAGAGTTTAGAGTGCAGGACTACATCTAGAACCTTGGCATGTGGGGGTGGGCTTATAGTTGTACCATTGATTTTAACAGAGAGATCAGGGGAAGGGGCATACGGGGGAGGAAAAATTATAAGTTCGGTTTTGGATAGAATGAGTTTGAGGAAGTGGTGTGACATCCAGACTGATACATCTGAGGGAGAGAGCTGAGAGGTAGAGAAATAGATTTGGGTGTCGTCAGCGTAGAGGTGGTATTGGAAGCCATGGGAGGCTATCAGCTGACCCAGGGAGGAGGTGTAAATCCCAGTGATTCAGTTATGCAGCACGCTATCCTCTCCACAGAAATTCTAAAGCCCTAAGAAGCAGATGCTTCCAGTCTGGTGGTTAACCAGTCATAATCCCCCCCCCCCAAGGCCAAAACAGGCCTTACACTCCATCTCCAGCTTCTACCCGAACAACTCCTCCCCAGCTGGGCTGACCCTGAGTATTTTAGGGGGCCTGCCCCCTGCCAATCCAAGTTGGGGATTGATCAGGGCCCTCAGAATACTCCAGGCAGCTCCACCTTACCTCTCCTCCCATTCTTCTAGAAGGCACCAGAGCATTCGAGAAGAAGGGGAAAGGTCTCAGTCATGCTGCCTGTGAGTCATCCAGCTCTCCCTGAATTTCTGCCAATCCAGGAAACAAAAACAGACAGGCTTGGCTGCCAGCCAAGCCTGCACAAAAAGCCTTTCTACATTTCTAGCACTAGAGGGTGCTACAGAAAGAATACTAGTTTTAATTTTTTTAACCTTAAAGTGAATGTAAACCCACGCTCAATATTTACAAAGTACAGTGGAACCTTGGATTAAGAGCATAATCCGTTCCAGGAGAATGCTTGTAATCCAAAGCACTTGCATATCATAGCGAGTTTCCCCATAGAAGTCAATGGAAACAAAGATAATTCGTTCCGCATTGACTTCTATTGCATGCAATACCGCATGTGGCCAGAGGTGGGGGTGCTGGAGAGCCTTGGAAATACTCAGGGACAGCTCCGCTGAACTCGGAAAGGAGTGTTTACGAGTGATTCCAAGTATTTCCGAACGGCTCTGAACTGTTTCGAGTGTCACCGGCGCCCCCGCACCTCTGGCCAAATGCTGACTGACACCACATTAGCTTGAATTCTGCTCGTTTTGCGAGACAACACTTGCAAACTGAGTCAGAATTTTTAAAAACATTTGCTCGTCTTTCAAAACGCTTTTTAACCAAGGTTCCACTATAATGGAATACTAGTGATCTATATGTATATACATGCCGCCTGCATGTATCCCTACCTTTTAATTGTCACCCCCTTCTGAATTTGGAGCCCTGCAAAACTCTGGAATCGGTGGACAGGTCTATTTTCTGGCGCTCGGTGGGCGAAGTCATGAGGTCACCAGATTCCCCCCCCCCCACCTCTACATTCCCCTTGGCCAGGTAGCGTCACAAGGACGAACCTCACACCTGTAGAGTGAAGAAGAGCGCGCGCACAGCAGAAGGAGCTCATGGCCCCCTGTCATATACACTCCTACCTGCGCAGGTCATACACTCTGTGCCATAGACACACTCTGCTCTCATGCTAGTGCAATAGAAAAGGAAAGCAGATGTCAGTCACAGCAGTGGGGGAAGTGGCGGCACAGATTTCATTGTGTCGTTTTTTTATCTCAGTAAAAAAAAGACAAGAGGATTGCTCAGAGATGGGTTAATGTTTTGTGGCAAGACTGGGCACAGATGACTTGACATCCTCTACTCTACCAGGTAGAAGTCTTCATTAAAAAAGTTATTTTTGGATTTACATCCACTTTAAGCCTAAATCCAAACCGATTTTAAAAAAAGACCATTGTATGAAATGATGTAGTCCTTGTAGTGTAATTGCACTGAGGAAGCTGGTTATAATGGGCTCTTATGTCCTCTAAAGCAGGGGTCTCCAAACTTTCTAAACAATGGGCCAGATTACTGTCCTTCAGACTTAAGAGGGGGCAGACTATGGCAAGTAGAAAATATCCTGGTGCCAGTGGGAGAAAACAATGCCATATTTTTAGTGGGAAGAATAAGTGCCCCCATTGTTTGTGTCATTAGGAGGAATAGTGCCCCAAGGGCGGGATAAAGGCAAGCAAAAGTCACAGTTTGGAGACAACTGCTGTAGAGGGTGACTCACCTTGATTGCTTGACACTCTCTGGTACACTTTGTTTTTTTTTCCAATGTTTTAATGGGCTGCTTAGCTCAACTGATAATATGACAGACTATAATATAAAGAAAGACACAGTAGCAAAAGCGTGGAGCCCAGTTCTATAATCCACACTTAAGACAAATGTTTGGCTAAACTGTAGTCCTAGACTGACATGCAGCTAACGGACTACAGAGGCATAATGCATGCTAGAACTAGTTCTAGTTCCTAAAATGTCTAATTGACTGAAGAACTAAGTGTACTGTTGGCCGACGTTGGTGCACTCAGCGATTGGTAAAAAATATCCAGGTGTTTCACTACTGCCAATGTGTCAAATGATTCCTCAGGCTCTCACACTTTATCCTGTGTCTGTTCCTCTGGAATCTGAAAGCACAAAGTTTCTGTCTCTAATAATGGCACAGTGCCAGAGGGTCACTGCACCGTTTGGTGCGAACAGCTGCACTCAGAGTTTGCTGTTCGGGTTCCATCCCTAAGGGGAAGGGCAGTAGCATGCACAATTCAGAGGACCTTTCAGAATATAGTTGTACTCTCTACCTGGGAGTGTTATGTGGTAATTCTGGACAAGGGGGTCAATAAAGTGATAACTATAATATCAGGACATATGGTCCAGAACACCACAGGGGGTATATCCACATTAGAATCAGTAGCCAGTAACAGGTGCAGAAGCCATCAGTCTCACACCTCTGTTTCGATCTGTCTCTCTACTTGAGTGTTTTTTTGAGTGACTCTCTTCACTTCCCCTCCTCCTGCCACTCCTCCCAACCAGTCACAATCTTGCTATTCACGTTCATGCACACCAGCACTGGGTGAGGGAGTGCTAGGAACCGCTTAGGGGTTTCTGTATGCACATGTTTCCCTCCTCATTGGGCAGTGTGGGTCACATAGGAGGCCTACCCCGGGGTGGGTTCCTCTGACCTACACCAGGCACTTTGGTAAGAGTCACTACCTTACACATGATGTACCTTGACTTGAACAGCTGACTGAACACTAATAAACTCTCTTGAGGTATTTTACATCACTAGAATTACTCGTGCATTTAGGAGGGACATGCAGAGCCAATGCTCTCTCCACCTGTCCAGCGTATCACCGCTACCTCACGCTCTGTAACGGTATGGAGACCCACCGTGAACTTCACTTACATAGTTAGTCTGGTTGAAAAAAGACACAAGTCCATCTAGTTCAACCAATAAACTTAACGTTTCCTCTTCCGTACCTGTGTACAGGTTGAGGACCTCAGCGGTGCAGATCTGCTCCTGTTGCTATGGGAGACTTATCACTGCAGAAGGAGTGCTGACAACATCTTACTCACTGTAAAAGGCTATATCACATGCCACATGTACATGCTTACGATAGGCTGCTAGAGAAAGCTTTGTTACCCTTGGTAGCCACTTGTATATTCACACTGTATGAGCTCTTGTACCGTAATCTTCATACCCCAATGTGCTTAGTGACCCAGGCTGTAGACTATATGTGTCAGTTACTTGCATTACACCACTTAAGTAACTTCAGACCAGGCAAAGACAAAGTTTGAAAAAACGTAGGTCCCTTTCACGCGCAAACCCGATTGGACCATCCATTGCGCTCTATGGAGCAGCGGATATCAACATCTGATCCTATCCTGTCTGCTAAAAAACAGACGAATGTGGCATCTGTCTGGCAGATCGGATCTGATGGCTGTCAGAGGGAAACAGACAGGAGGTGCCCATAGAGGACAGTGGGCTGTGTTAAGCGTGGATCAGTGGAGAGATCCCCTGCTGAGCGTGGATTCGCTGGCAGCTACTGTGAAAGGAGCCTTACCGAAGAATACGTTAACACGGCAGTTCAACAAAAAGTGCAGTCTTTTCCTAACATCCCCAGTCCCTAACCCAGGCTTGTGGCTGCTCCAGCATACCTGCACAGAAAAGAACGTATTCTTAGCAGAGCCCATAATAGTAGTATCCAGGGTTGGCGTTTACAGGGCAGACTGCAAGTCCCAGCAGCTATTTCAGGCAGTAGCAGGGTTCTGTGCGCAGATGTGTTTTGGTTAGAGATGTGAAGGCCCGGAAAAAAAAAACGGAAAAATTCCAAAAAAAAAAATTTTTTTCTGTTTTTTTCCTGAAGGCTTTTTTGTTTTTTTCCCAAAAATTGGAAAAATTGAAAAAAGAAAAAAAAATAGTGGAATATTTTATTTTAACATGATGAATAAAATATTTTAAGACAGGGTGTTCAAATATTTTCCAAATCATTTCTAAAAAAAATGTATGATAAAAGATTATTCTAATTTCTGTGAGTGAGGACAAGCAAGTCCTAGGTAACAAACTGAACCCTCCAATGCAAGAACAGTATGCATTTCTTCCTTTAGGAGGTGCTGTGCTGCTATTGTAACAAGAAAAAGGTTTCAGTTTTGCTTTTGCATGTTAGTGGGTGTGTTTGGTTTGTTCTGCCCTCTTCACTAGGTCTCAAAAGCATTGGAAGAAAATACAGAGCAGAAAAAAGGACCTGAAAGTATATACTGTTCTGTCCACCAGATGTCTTGCTGATGTTTTATACTGGTTATTTGTACCTGTGTTGTTAAATTTACATGCAAATGTGTAATTTACTTAAGACAATCATATATGGTGTGCAGGCTCCATCTAGCGTTCCTTTTTGGTATTGCTGCAGTTCTGTTAATTGTTGTATGTGTAATAGGAAGTTGTCAGCAAGCAGGGAATTCTGGGTAGACAGGAAGTCCACCATTCTTTTTAACACATTGCAAGAAGCAAGTCATGTATTTCTCTATCTATTGCCATCACCCCTTAGAGAACTTAAAAAGTATGTTTTTATTATCTCATCTTGTACTGTATATCGTTGTTTATGCAATGTATGCTATATTGTATGCAATATTGTACTTATTGAAGTCTATTTCTGTTATTTTGTAGTTTCACCTGGCTTGTTCTAATAAAACTGAGATCAAAGAAATATGGTATCTACAGTTATTGGGATAAGTAGGTTTAGCTTTCTGCTCCTTGAGACAGAACAGTGAAATTTTTAAGCTGACCTCTGAAGGGAAGATAAGCCGACTTCGGAAGTCTGTACAGGCCGGGGCTAAGCAGTATCCATACAGTTGGAAGCCTTAAAGAAACAGGCCTGCGGCAGGCGAAGCAGGCAGCCACGCTACACAGAGATGCGCTCTGTCAAGCAGCAACGACACTAGAATGGTCTCTATACAGCAAGACCGCTTCTTCCCCGCAGCCATGTCTCACAGTGGGACATCTTCTTACAAAACACGTTCACGAGCAAGCTCATCTAAGTCATCTGTCGGAAAATGCAGCAGCTATCGCCCGTTCAAACGCTGAAGCAGCAAAAGCCAGGGCCGCATTCGCAGACCAAGAGTTGCAGATGAAAAAAGAAAAGGCCCGCCTTGATGCAGAAAAGGTGAGACGGGAGCAAGAGAGATAAGGAAAGAGTACGCTTAGAGCAAGAGAGAGAGAAGGAATGAGTACGCATGGAACGAGAGAGAGCGAGAAAGAGTACACATAGAACAAGAGAGAGAGAAGGAAAGAATACGCCTGGAAGAAGAGCTAGCCCAGCAGGAAGCATCACTGAAATTGCAGCAAGCTATCTTAGAAGCTAACATGGAGAAGCTGGCAGTAGAAAGAGATGCTGCCACCGCCCTTGCAGAAGCAGAAGCTGCCGTCTACGATGAGCCAACACTAGGCAGCAGCATACCGGGTCTAGAAGAGGATCAACAAGATTCTTCACAACGCACGTCAGATTATGTCTACCAGCACTGGGACCCAAGCAGCATCCCACAACAAGAAATCAAACATAACGTCAGTGAGTCACATCAAATAAAGCAACAACAAGATGACCTGGGACCCCAGCGCTACAAGCAAGAAAAATCTGACAGAGTTCCAGACTTTGCAGTTCCAACCAAACCTTCTACTCCACAAGGTACCCAGCCTTCATACAAGCATCAAACACCAGTCTTCACTCCAAAGGTGTATGCAATGAGCCGGTACGAACTGCCAATCTAAAGCAAGTTTGAACCCAGCGCGCCTAAAGAAGAGACTTTTACCAGGTATGCCTTTACACCGCACCACAATACACCAGCAGCCTACCCCAATGCCAATCAGGCTACTGTAGACTTTGCCAAGTTCCTGGCCAAAAGAGAGTTAGTTACCCAAGGACTTGTCAAATTTAGTGATCACCCTCAACACTACAGGGCATGGCGATCCACTTTCCAGTGTGTCATTCAAGGTCTAGATCTATCCTGCAGGGAACAGATAGAACTCCTTGTAAAGTGGCTTGGCAATGATTCTGCTGAACATGCCAAAAGGATCAGAGACAATAATATAAACCACCCTGAGATAGGCCTTACAAACATCTGGAACAGACTGGATAGATGTTATGGCTCACCAGAGGCTATAGAGAGTACACTGTTTAAAAGGATAGAAGACTTCCCAAAAATACCTAGCAGAGGTTACCAAAGACTCAGAGAATTCAGTAACCTGTGTATGGAGTTACAAGTTGCTAAAGCAGAAGGAGACTTACCTGGCCTTCCTTATCTTGATTCTGCTAGAGGTATTAACTCCTTAGCACAAAAACTTCCTTATGAGTTACACGAAAGATGGATTACTCATGGCTGTAACTACAAATGAAAACACAATGTGCCTTTTCCACCCTTTAGTGAGTTTGTGGACTTTGTAGACAGACAAGCAGGAATGAAAGATAACCCCAGCTTCATTTTTCCAGTGTCTTATACCACTTCTGGCCCTAAACAACTCAGAGCTCCAGTAGAAGTAACTAACATTTCTTCCCACAGATTTGCAGTCTCAGCCAGAGGATCAAGACAGAGACCCTACTAAGTTCTGCCCTCTACATAAGATGCCACATCCTCTTCTGGAATGCAGAGCCTACAGGACAAAGACCATCAAGGATCGTAAAGCTTTCCTCAAAGAGAACAACATCTGTTACAAGTGCTGCTCTTCGTCCACACACTTCGCCAAGGACTGTAAGGTCAGTGTCAAATGTACAGAATGTGACAGCACAGAGCACAACACAGCTCTACACCCAAGGCCTACTCCAAGAACTTTCTCACCTGTTCATAGGGACAAGGAGCAAGGCGAGGAGACCAAAGACTCTAGCACAGATGCAATAGCAATCACTTCACAGTGCACTGAAGTCTGCAAAGGAAGTACAGGTGGCAGATCCTGCTCTAAAATCTGTCTTGTGAGAGTTTATCCAAAAGGACGCAGAGACAAAGCAGTCAAGCTCTACGTCATCTTGGATGATCAGAGTAATAAGTCACTAGCTAGATCTATGTTTTTTGACATTCTAAACCTTAAAGGCCCCAGCAGCCCTTAATCCCTTAGGACTTGTGCAGGTACAGTGGAAACGGCAGAGAGAAGAGCTGACGGCCTACAAATTGAATCTATGGATGGTAAGACATGCCTGCCCTTACCGACCATAATAGAGTGCAACCAGATGCCAGACAACAGATCAGAGATCCCCACACCAGACGCAGCAGCTCACCAGACTCACTTGAGCCACATAGCACATCTCATACCAGAACTAGATGATCAGGCTCAGATAATCTTACTCCTAGGGAGAGATATCTTGCAAGTCCACAAAGTAAGAAAACTGATCAACGGTCCTAAAAATGCCCCATATGCCCAAAAACTGGATCTCGGGTGGGTCATTATAGGTGATGTTTGCCTGGGAGGTGCACACAAACCCACATCTGTTAATAACCTGCTCACTAGTACCCTCGAGAATGGTCGTCCTTCTCTTTTCCAACCCTGTCAAAATCACATCCTCATAAAGGAGCTACCACACAACAACCCTATACCTCTTCCCTTCCTAAGTCCCCTCTGTGACAGCAATACCTATGACAATGACCAAAGCGACTTAGGGAGCACAGTGTTCAGGAGAACAAAGGAAGACAACCAGGTAACAATGTCCATTGAGGATAGGCTCTTCTTAGAGGTTATGGAAAGGAGTATGGAGAAAGACGGGACTAATAGCTGGGTTGCACCTCTTCCCTTTAGACCACAAAGACGACGTTTGCCTAACAACAGAGAACTAGCATATAAACGTCTCACTTCCCTAAGACACAATCTTCAAAGGAAACCAGAGATAAAAGAACATTTCTTTTCCTTCATGGAGAAAATATTCCAGAATGGTCATGCTGACCCAAACCTCAGACTCAGAGGAATGCTGGTACTTACCTATATTTGGGGTCTATCACCCTAAGAAGCCAGGGCAGATTAGAGTGATGTTCGATTCCAGCGCCAACCATGAGGGTGTCTCTCTAAATGATGTCCTTCTCTCTGGCCCTGACCTTAACAGACTATTAGGAGTACTTCTTCGCTTTCGCAAAGATTCAGTCGCATTCATGGCAGACATACAACAAATGTTCTATTGCTTTCTTGTTAAAGAAGAACACCGTAACTTTCTGAGGTTTCTCTGGTTCAGGGACAACAACCCCTCTGGAGACATCACAGAATACCACATGATGGTGCACATATTTGGCAACAGTCCTTCCCCTGTAGTTGCTATATATGGCCTCAGACACTCTGCTAGAGAGGGAGAGTCAGAGTATGGGTCAGATGTCAGACAGTTTGTGGACAAGGATTTCTATGTAGACGATTGCTTGAAATCACTACCCACAAATGAAGCCGCAATCAGTCTCCTCAAAAGAACTCAGGCAATGCTTGCGTGTTCCAACTTAAGACTCCACAAGATTGCTTCCAACAGTAGAGACATTTTAGAAGCCTTTCCTGTCCAAGATCGTTCTAACGAGTTAAAGGACTTAGATCTAGGAACAGACTCACTTCCCATGCAACGCAGCCTTGGTTTGCTTTGGGACTTAAGATCTGACACATTTACTTTCCAAGTAAACACAGAAGAAAAACCTTTTACCCGTAGAGGTGTCCTGTCTACCATAAACAGCCTGTATGATCCCTTAGGCTTTGCAGCACCTGTCACCATCCAGGATAAAGCACTACTGAGAAACTTAACCTGTGAGTCGCTAAATTGGAACCACCCTCTCTCCACTGACAAGAAGAACCTATGGCTAGAGTGGAAGGACTCACTAACAGCTCTATCCAACCTTAAAATTCCACGACCATATGCTCCTCTGTCATCTGCAGATGTTCCGATGCAAAGACTTTGTGTGTTTTCGGATGCTTCTGTTAAAGCAATTGCTGCTGTAGCTTACCTGAAAACCATAGACACTAAAGGACCATGCCACATAGGGTTTGTAATGGGGAAAGCAAAACTTGCACCACTTCTCGAACACGTCATACCCAGGCTGGAAAAGCAAAACTGCACATGGATCTTGAACCCACCGCACTCTTCTCACATGGGAGGTGTTTGGGAGAGGATGATAGGCATAGCCCGCAGAATCCTTGACTCTATCTTCCTACAAGTAGGAACTGCAAGACTTACTCACGAATGTTTAGTGACATTTATGGCAGAGGTTACAGCTATCATTAACGCCAGACCTTTGACATCCATTTCAAGTGACTCTGAGGATCCAGTGGTCCTCACACCTGCCATGTTACTCACGCAAAAGACTAGTCTTGCCAGTGCTCCAGCTGGAGAGTTTTGTGAGAAGGACCTTTACAAACGTCAATAGAGACAAGTACAAACCCTTGCCAATACCTTCTGGAACCGGTGGAGGGAACAATATATATCTACTCTACAAGTAAGGAGAAAGCGGCACACTGAAAAGCCTAATCTTAAACCTGGTGATGTTGTGCTCATGAAAAATTGCCAGGCACTAAGGAATATGTGGCCTTTAGGTTTGATCACCAAAGTACTGCCAAGCAAGGATAATCGTGTCCGTAAGGTCGAGGTCAAGATCTTTCAACAGAATGATGTTAAAGTATGCTTGAGACGAGTGACCGAACTTATTCTGTTGCTTCCTACGGAGGATTCTGTTAGTGACATCACTTGATGTCAGGCGGGGAGTGTTCTGTCCACCAGATGTCTTGCTGATGTTTTATACTGGTTATTTGTACCCTTGTTGTTAAATTTACATGCAAATGTGTAATTTACTTAAGACAATCATATATGGTGTGCAGGCTCCATCTAGCGTTCCTTTTTGGTATTGCTGCAGTTCTGTTAATTGTATGTGTAATAGGAAGTTGTCAGCAAGCAGGGAATTCTGGGTAGATAGGAAGTCAACCATCCACCATTCTTTTCAACACATTGCAAGAAGCAAGTCATGTATTTCTCTATTGCCATCACCCCTTAGAGAACTTAAAAAGTAAGTTTTTATTATCTCATCTTGTACTGTATATCGTTGTTTATGCAATGTATGCTGTATTGTATGCAATATTGTACTTATTGAAGTCTATTTCTGTTATTTTTTAGTTTCACCTGGCTTGTTCTAATAAAACCGACATCAAAGAAATATGGTATCTACAGTTATTGGGATGAGAAGGTTTAGCTTTCTGCTCCTTGAGACAGAACATATACTTAATTAAAAAAGGTAAGAGTTTACATTTATCTGATTCTGAATCCAGAAAACGGAATCATTTAGCTACATTAGTTTATCTTTATAAACTATTGTGTAAATAATAATTTAATTACCAGTAATCTGGTTCTTCCCCCAACCCCACACACAGCCATAGATTAGTGTCTTCTGGCAAAGTAGTCATTTTTTCTTGTTTTTATTTCCTATTCCCCTCAGAAAAATGGTGAGACCAACATCTAGCATATGGAGGCATTTTCACATTACAAGTTCTTCTGAAAAGAAAAATGTGATTTGCAAATATTGTCAGATGAAATATGCATTTCCAAATGCTACCAGGATGACAAAACACATTATTGTATGTAACATGTCCTGTAGATATTAAAAAATCCTTCATGAATCGAAGTGAAGAGGACAACAATGATGACAATGCACATAGTTTTTCTCAACGTTCACGTAATAGAATGACTTTCAATCGTAAAAAGATAAAAAAAGTGCTAATGTAGCATTTTTTTCAATTTTTCCGAAAATTTCCGTTTCCCCCCCCCCAAAAAAAACAGAAAAAAAACAGGTTTTTTTCCAAGCTTCAAAATTTCCGGACATTTTACATCTCTAGTCTTGGTTGACATCCCGGCATTGGCATCTTCAATAGGACAACAGGTAAACGGTAAGAGTAGCAACCTTAGACATTCATTAGCTCTTGGCCCTCAGCTCTTTATGTATGGACCACTGTCCTTTTTTTAATGCATGGAATCAGTGGGTCTGACCCAGGAAAGCCCGCCAAGAAAAGAACCCGGAAACACAATCAACCCCAACCTTCCCAACTGGGGCAGTGTTAACTACTACCTGCCTACATGCTGACAGTTAACATTCTGACAGGAGGAAAGAGCTAAATGATGGCCTAATGTGTTGTTGCTTCAATGTCCAATCAGCAGGTTGTGAGTGGGTAAGTGACACTACTGTAGACTTTAACTTTAACAGAGAAAGTAGCATCAACCTCCTGTCTGTGCTGTCAATGACAGAGGGATAGAAATCACAAACATAGCTGGATAGAATAACAATTTGGCAGGTAAGACAGTACATACTGTAAATGTGTGTGACTATGGTGTATTTGGTTGTTTGCCTGGAGTTCAGTATATTCTTTTTAAAGTGTGAATGCCTGTGATTTAATGTAAGTGTAGTGTAGCACTACCTCTGTAGGAGGCTATTGTGCCGGGCCCCCACTGCTGCACAGCCAGTCACACAGCATTTCCTTCATGAACTCCAATGCAGGAACCAGTCATTGGCTTGTTTTTAATGTTTTATTAGTTGATAACTTGGATGGGATAGGGAATTATGGGATGCCCAACTTGAATAAATATCCACAACTATAAACAGCATGCACAATGCCTCCCTATTTACAAAAGTCCACTTTTCCTTTCTCCTGCACAAACTTGTTTTTTTCAGCAAAGCACCTGCTGCTCACTCCTTTGGGAACTAACAGTTTTTTGTTAGCTCAGCAGAGGCCCATTACAGGTAGGAACTCTCAATCCCTTGACAAAGTAGTGCAGTGAGCAAACGGCATGACATTCCTCGGCTTCCCTTGTGGCCACTGATCACACCTCCACTTGCTTGCAGAAATTGCTAGCCCACCTGGCTGCCTCCATCCACTCCTGGCTGATTTTCCTCCCCAGTCCTCCTGACGGCATTTCTGCCCCAGTCCTGCCCGATTGGCACATTTCCATGGAAATTCCCCAGGGCAAGGATGAAGACTAAGTCCACCGCTGTCTTCCGAGAGCACTGTTACAGCTGACAGTCTTTTCCCCTTCTGTTGGCCCTGCACAGTGCTGATCTCTACTCACTGTCTGTACTTTAATCTGACCCACAGCCTCTCCTGAAGGTTCTCCTCCAACTGCCTCCTGTGGTGGGATCCTTCTAGGCCAGCTCCCCAGCAGGGGGTTCCCTCAAGGGCCACTAACAGCCTCTGCTCAGCACTCCATCTCCACCTTCCACCCGACTCCCCTGATGGAATGGCCCATGTCTATTTATTGGGTTGTCTCTGCACCCTGCCAGCCTACTTCTGGGGATCGGCTATTGGTCTCCTGCAAGGAATTTGGCTTGTTCAGTGCTGCAATTGATCTCCTAAAATCTAGAGATCATGGATTTCTGTTAGGCTATATTTTACTCGCTACATGTGTGGATTACAGTATCACTGGATTTGTTTCAGTCATCAGTTGATTCATTCACTGGTCCTTCTGAGAGGAAACGTTTTGGACAATGCTTTGGACTTTATAAAGTGTTTCACTAACACCTATTATATATTTTTTTTTCCAGTTAGAGTTTTGATCACATTTGAACCCATTCATTCATATAATTTAATGATCGCTCAATTTTTTTATCACCTTCGTTTGTATGTTGTATACAGTCTTGTATTACATTACCATATATTTTGTCTTTCTTCTGACATTTTAAGCACTGCAGTCTACTTTTATATATTTTTCACCTTTATTTCTGAGCGCAAGGTTTATTTGTATTTAACCCTCTATCATATATTTTGGTCCTGTATAAATCTTTCCTGTTTCTGGAGTGAAATATTTAACTTACTCTCTGATATCACAGGTGTCCTTTCTAAGCCAAATCCTGCACTAGAAATTCTAAACTTACAAATTGATGACTTACACCCACCATTATGCACATTGACTACCCACATACTAATAGCTGCAAGAACAGTGACAGCCAAACATTGGAGAGCAGATCAGGCTCCTAATAAATCTGAAGTTTTTTTAGTCCAGCTGAACTACTCACATGAAAAATCCTTATCTCTTAGAACTGGTAAAAGCCAGCGTTTTGAGGCAGTATGGAAACTGTGAACAGACTGGTGTACCCTTCGAGATTAGTACAACTCCTCTTGAGTGTGTGTCCCTGAGATTTTCTTTATTGCTGTTTATTAATTCATCTTCATAATATCCTTGTTTGATGTAAAAATCAACGGTGTTTAAGAATGGACCCCCTATCCATGCGTCCGGCCCCCTAATCTACATGCAGGGCGCCAGATGCACGGATTCCAATGGGGGGGTTTAGAAGCACATGATTAGAGCCAGAAGTTCTAATAGGCTTCAAAAAAGGGTGGGCTTGGGGCGCAGAGTACTGCACTCCGAGCCCACCCAGTTGTGTGACAATTGTGAATGAATATTTGCTATTCTCACACTGATCCACCTTCAGGCCAATCAGGAAGTGGGTTCTGAGTCTCATCACCCGATTGGCTGAAAGCACAGGCTATCCTATTGGATGCCTAGGAGGAGGAGGGAGGAGACGCACAGCAGAATCCGTCGTGATGCAGAGGAGGAGGAGGAGACGCCCGCTGCCCATCGCCCCTAGGAGCACTGCCCACCCGGAACCTAGATGGGGTAAGTGAGGGGCTGGATGACCGACCGCCATATGGATGACCCAACTGAGCAGGAGTGGGGGGTGCCGTCAGTTTGCCACCCCCCCCCAAAAAAAAAACACACCAGTCGCCACTGCACACATGCAGAGTGATTGTGGTACTGACCCACTTGAATGGGTCGGGTTTCGAATCAGTGCTGCTTGCTGGACATGATGGGGGAGGGGGTTATTTTTGCTGCTACTTAGATGCTTACAAATTTAAATTTTAACATGACATGCAGAGTTTGAGGAGGATCCTGATGGAGATGCAACTTTGAAATGCGTGGGGTGGGGCGTGACCTCACCATGAATACTACACAAGGCACGTTGCAAGAGGCTGCTGGCACCCTGCATATTGGGAGGAGGGTGAGATCTGATACAATTTCTTCATAACTTGCTGCATTAGAGCAGTGAATGTATATTATAGTTTAATACAGCTTAGGCACTTGTTTAATGTGAGTTTTCAGTTTTAAATGGTTTACTTTTTTTAATAAAGCAAAAAAAAAACAATGAAAATAACACTGCATTTTGTTTTTTTGGAATTTCTTTGCATACTGCAGCTTCGTGGGGATGTGATACCAGTGTACCCATTTGAGAACAATGCTTATTTGACCTTCCTAAGATTTGAAGCTCACAACTGTTGGTGGGTGTTTTCAATTGATTGAGGTGCACAAGGTGAACATCATTGGGTGCTTTTCAATAAAGAAGATGATGATCTTTATATCTGGATTTAGCCATGAACGTTACACTATATTGATATTATATAGATATATATATATATATATATATATATATTGTTGCCATTGTTTGTGCAGCTTTTTCTTTCCGGGGGGGGGGGGGATGGGGCGCGCAACGAGTGCACGTTGTTTGGTTGCGTTTATTTAGTGGTAAATAGCTTGTCTCAACCCTCTTAAAGCAGTAGTAAACCACTGGTGGTCAAAATTTTTTTCCTGCGAGGCACTGTCATCATGTGCTAGTATTCATCGCATACAAGCAAATGTGAGAGATGACATCACTGAGGGAGCTAGAGAGGAGGTGGAATCCTTATGGGTAGAGCTCCAAAGGGATGAAGCTAAGGGGAATATAATACTGGGAGTATGCTATAGGCCCCCTAACCTGAGGGAGGAAGTGGAGACGGATCTCCTATCACAAATTGGATTAGCAGCAAGGATGGGAAGTGTTATCATAATGGGGGATTTTAATTATCCAGACATAGGCTGGGCGGAGGGAACCGCGCATTCATTTAAGGCTCGCCAGTTCCTTAATGTCTTGCAGGACAATTTTATAGGTCAGATGGTAGACGCACCAGCTAGAAATAAAACATTACTGGATTATTCTCTCTGGAGAAGAGACGCTTGAGAGGGGATATGATTTCAATTTACAAATACTGTACTGGTGACTCCACAATAGGGATAAAACTTTTTCGCAGAAGAGAGTTTAATAAGACTCGTGGCCACTCATTACAATTAGAAGAAAAGAGGTTTAACCTTAAACTACGTAGAGGGTTCTTTACTGTAAGAGCGGCAAGGATGTGGAATTCCCTTCCACAGGCGGTGATCTCAGCGGGGAGCATTGATAGCTTCAAGAAACTATTAGATAATCACCTGAATGACCGCAACATACAGGGATATACAATGTAATACTGACACATAATCACACACATAGGTTGGACTTGATGGATTTGTGTCTTTTTTCAACCTCACCTACTATGTAACTAGCACATTATGAGAAACTTACCTTTGAGCAAAGCACTCTAGCACCACAATGTCACTGATGAGACTGACATCTTCCCCTGGTCTTCCTTCCGGGTTTGCGGCCTCTGGCTACATGAGTTGCCGGGGGTGTGATGACGTCACATGCGCGGGAGCTGCCTTTTCTGGGACATGGGCTATGAAAGTCAGGCAAATTAAGCTGGATCTTCAGTGTGCATGCGCCGATGATTTAATTAGCTGCATGCACTCTAAATATCTCCAAAACTAAATTTAGAAGATATTCACTGTACCTACAGATAAGCTTTGTTTTAGGCTTAACTGTAAGTACAAGTGGTAGTACACAGTTTACTACCACTTTAACTGCAACTTTTGCTGGAAAGCTTGGTCTGTTAAATCAAGTTGAAAAGGAACAGAGTTACTTTCTAAATCCCCAGGTGAAAATAAAAGTTAAAAATAAAAATAAATAAAATTAAAATTAAAACAAATGCAGCGGCCACATTTAAAGTGTTACTGCATTCACTATATCTGGTCTCCCACGGTACAAAGTTATAGAAATGCAATTATTTTAGTAAATATAAACTGCTAAATACCTTTTTTTATCAGCAGTATATAGCAGTCTTGTATCTTCTATCAGTGTCCGGTTGTGCACTGGTTAAAGCTTGTAGGAGGAGTTTTCATTCTCCCCTGACTGTCCTATGAGGCTGCACGACCCCTGACCTTCTGTCTGGACAGTGCTGATTGGCCTGTGCCGATCACATGCACCCTCCTAAGAAAAAAAAAACTCTCTAGTAATACACACCAAACTGAGCAGAGTGCCTCCAAGGCTCTGTACTTTCAGGAGATGGATTGGGGACTGTGGAAGAAAGGGAGTATCAGAGAAGACAGGATCAAACAGCCTTTTTACCCAATGCAGAGGCTTAACCCCTTAGGTCACACAGTGATCATAACATGCATGCTTTACTGCATATACAGACTGATTTCACTGTTGTGGGTTTAGTAACTCTTTAAGTATTGGTAAACTGCAATATAAAAAAAAATGGGTTTAATTCTATTTAAATATACAGAAATATAAATTGTGATTTACATTCATTTTAAACAAGCAATTGGTCTGAAACTGTGTTTAAAATTTTAAACAATGTACACATTATCTCATTACCCTTCCAGTCAGCGTAATGTAGATAGGCTGACAACGCTCCAACAGTGCCATTCAATAGAGGAACAGCATTGTCACCCGAATACGAGCACTCTTGTTATGGGCCTCTAGTCTCCATATATAAATGGGAAGTCCAGATCAGTTCAACTGTTCAGGTACCGAGAGCGGAGGAAGTCATGTGACGGCTGGAATGGGAGAAAATACGTTTTTCTGGGGCCAGTTGAAATTTGAACAAATTAATGTGCAGCCTATATGTATACAGAACAACTTTTTAGATTATTGCTGTTAGACTTTTTATATCAACTTTAACATACATCAATTAGATTGTGAGCTCTTTGGTCAGCATACATGCTCATTTCCGAGCGAATCGTTCTACCAAAGCCGTTGAATTATTCGGACCTCTATCAGTTCACCGCTTTTCCTATTATCTTTTGCTCTTCCACTAACTGTGATTCTGCTTCTACTATCTTCTTCTTTCCTCTCTATCTTTTCCAGTTTATCTATGCTGCTCATTTCCTTACTCCATTCCTCCATCTTATCTCCCATTTTTTTTTTTTTTACACTTTCTCTCCTTCCAACTTTTTTGCCGCTCATGTCTCTCCCATGTCTATAGTGCCTGGGGAACAGCGATATGAGGAGGGGGCTGTCCATGCATTATAAAGGTATTAGGAAGCTCCTAAGCTTGATCCCACAGCTCCACATTTTCAAAGCCCCATTAGCATATATTGAGCTGGCTTCTGACAGTCTGAGCTGCTGGCATTCCAGTCTGTGAGATGAATTGCTTAGGGTTCCCTGGTTGGCAGATCAGCAGTAGAGCTCAGTCTGGGGTGGGGGGGGGGAGCTCTCCTCTGGCTCCTTTCTTCTTAAACTCATAACACCTGTTGTCTCTTCTGATACTTAATGTGTCTGGATGTCTAAAGGTGCCACCTAGTGACATATGGGTCTTCTGACAGCAGGACGCAGATGCCAGGACAACGAAGGAGAAGGTCAAATGCGCTGCAAGTGTTCACAGCTCATTCTGTATAGATTGAGTTGCATCAGCCAGCCGTGTATTCTATTCCAGTAAAAAAGATCGTCTTGTACTTGTTTTTATTTACAGCTCAACAAATATTATTGACCCATCTTAATGTGCTTCTGTGTCCCGAACATACATCCCCAAACAAAAGGTATGTCTGCAGAAAGCGTCAAAGCTGTTCAATTAATGGCACACTTGGCTGCTCGCACAGAAATCAAACCGGTTTATTTCCCTTTATCAGCACTCCCCTCGCAAGATTGCAAGGAGCGGAGATTAGCGGTAAGGAGAAGAGAAGAGGTGCTTGCAAGCCTGGATGGCTTTGGGAGCTCACCTGTTACAGTTTAAAGCGGAACCTTACCATAACAGTTTGATAACAATTAATGTTATTTAACAAAAGAACATACAATTCCACATTAATAATTATACTACCAAAATTAGTGTGTGCTGTAAATTGCCTCCAGCATTGCTCCTGCTTCTTCTTGCCGGAGGCTGCCACTAGACTAGGGCAGTCACTTCCCTACTGAGAACTCTCCCCCTCTTCTTGGTCTCGAAAACTGTCACTTTCTGTAATTAAATTATGTACATTTCCAGCCTTAATTGTATGTCTTGGCTTAGCTAGAGACAAAAAAAATAAATCTGACGGGGTTATAACCCTCCTTTACTCTATCCAAAATGAAGAAAACATTTTTGCCTATAGTTCTACTTTATCTACTATGTGTGGGTGAAAAACTGGGTGGTGGTGGTGATTTCAAAGAGACCACGTGAGGCAATGTCTTCAAAATTCATGACATGTGAAGGACCTAACCCATAGTCACTTAACCCACCCGTTATACATAAATCGAACCCCTCAAAATCCCCCCACAAATGACGTGACAAGAGTAAATGACCTTGACGGCCTTTTTATTAACAAATGCCATAAAATTAAATAACATTTTAATTAACTCTTAACCAACTTTTTATGCACTTTTTTGGGGTCTTTGAGGGGAACAACACACCACTGGTCACTGCGACTAACTTCTTTTAAATTTTAGGCCTCCAGTCGCAAGCCCCCCAATTCAGAGACGGTACTCAACCTTCGCAGTGACCTACCTTTTACCCCTTCCTGGTTAACCCCTCGTTAACCGGAAGGTACCTGAGAACCCCATATCACAGATGGGTACCAACCATGTTATATACATATAACATCCTTCTCCTCCAAAGACCCAACCACTGGCGGGCTGTCCTGACAGCACCCCATTTCAATTAACCAGAACTCGGGAGGGTGGGGGGAATCTTCTCTTCCGCTGTTCACTATTGACGTCACTCCCCTCCCTCCTAACTTACTGACCCGAGCGCCTCCCCTGCTCCGGCCACTCCCCTTTTTTTAAAGGGGACAACTTTTCCTTTTTAAAAGCATGACTGTGCTGTCCACATATGTCATGCCGTCCCTGCGTTAATTATTTTCTTTCCTTCTACTCTGGGACTCTCTTTACACAAAACTCCCAGAAGACTACAGCAATGTGATAATCCAATTATCTATCTGTACATTAAAGCAGTTTACACTTCCGTAACAAGACAATCGGTATGCAGAATTTTAAAACTGCAATGTGACCAAAGAGTTCTTCTGTTATAAAGTGGCCTCACAATAGTGCTGTGTTGGTGATACAGGACACACAAATGCGTCTGTCTAGATGCAGGTTAGAACAGGGTCCTTCGTCAAACTTGCAGCAGTCTCCAGGGGTATTCTGGACAATTCCTACACTGTCCCCTACCCAACCCTACACTTGTTCTATCTTCCCACTGAGTACTCTGTCTCTAGCTAGTTATTTCCCAGTTCCCACATTGTGGGTCCTCCAGACTGACCTAGTAGGTATATATGCTGTATATAGAGCCACTCTTGGTCCAATATGGCTGCCTAAATCTCAGGAGAAGTCTGTGTCCATTCACACATCAGATGCCTGCAAGGGAGCCAAGTACAGAGGACAAGCCTGTCCTTTGTAAAGATCCCTTAGCACCAGAAGTAAGCACATGATTGCTACATTTTTTCTGGCACTAATCAGGAAGCGAGTAGGCGATTGCTGAACTGCCACCTCACTCTCAGTGCTGTCTCCCGCTCCAGCGGTATCCCAGCAGCACCGTGCTACGTGTGGATTGTGGTAAATATTACAAAGAAAACAACCTAAACAATATGATCTGGTGATTTTTTTTATACAGACATTCCTTTTGTTTGGGGTGGTAATGACTATGGTAGGACAGAGGCACACTCCACCTTACCACTACAACTCCCTTTACTTGTTATACCAGATAGTAAATAATGCAAGTACGGCCGACAATGTCGGACCATACAATGAGCCAGGGCAGGACTTAGGGTGGTTGGGGCCCCTGGGCTTGAGTCACTTTCGGGCCCTACCTTCTATACATTACTTTAAACCTTTAGTTTTCTTTTAAGCGCACCACTCTGATACCGTTTGTCCGCCATTACATCACTGTCTAACGCAGACAGGTTTTCTCAACGGCAGTAAATGAGGCACTACGTAACTGCCAATAACCAATCAGCAAACCTCAAGATAAGAGTTTAAGGAATTTTAAGGAAAAAAACTTACATTTAAATGCTCATCAATGCAGCCTTGCACAGCGTCCATCTGCATGCTTGTCCTATGTCATTTGCAGCCTTGTCAGTGTCATTTGCAGCCTTGCCCAGTGACATTGCAGCCTTATCAGTGTCATTTGCAGCCTTGCAGCCTTGTCAGTGTCATTTGCAGCCTTGTCAGTGTCATTTGCAGCCTCCATCTGCAGCCTTATCAGTGTCCATCCGCAGCCTTGTCCGTATCATTTGTAGCCTTGCCCAGGCTGCAGTTAAACTGCAGTGACTTGTCAGTGTCACTGCAGTTTAAATATGGCGCCGCCGAGATACATAGAGCCGGTCCTGTGTATCTCGGCTCCTGACGGCTTTTCTCAGCTCCTCTCGCAGTCCTGCCAAGTCCCTCCCTATGATGGACATAACACAGGTCCAATGGCGGGACTGGACGTGACTGTGAGCGGAGCTGAGCGCTGACATACATAGCTGAGTGTACTCCGCTAGCTCCGCTCACAGTCACGCCCAGTCCCTGTGTTATGTCCATCATAGGGCGGGACTAGGCGTGACTGTGAGCGGAACTAGCCGAGTACACTCAGCTGGGGCCCGCGGCGCCCCCTATTGGGCGGAGCCCATGGGCTTGAGCCCTGTCAAGCCCAATGATAAGTCCGGCCCTGCAATGAGCGAATGTGGATGCGCAGGATGTCAAATTGAATGTCCCGAACCAGGTGTCGCATGGAACTGACACCTAAATCGTTGCCCCCGACATGCAACACCAACACGTCCGGGGCCCTGTCCAAATCGGCATACCTGGGGACCTCAGGCAACACCCTGCTCCACAACATGCCTGGGACACCAATCCACCTGATCTTTGCCACCTCCCGGTGGATGCCCAACTGACGGCCATTGGACCTAACATCTGCCCGCTTAGCCCCCAAAAGACAAAAGAGTGGCCCAAGATCCAAATGAGGCCAGCCGCATCATCTGAAAAAGAAAACATGGCAAACATAGAAACTAAATAAAACAACATACGAAGAACAGGAAGGCACAGCAAAAACTGCAGATTAACAAGGCCTATCGGTCCTGGACCAAATGCGGACAGATATAAAGCTTAAACCTGTCTGATTCCCAATGCCCAATGTGTTTTATGACCAAGGTCTCCAATCCCCACTGGGCAGCCTCAGTGGCAGCCACGATGCAAAAGGAATCAGAGGAATAATCCAGGGGGTCATGACCCGCTGCCCCCAGACAGTCAAAATACCGACCCAAACTGAAAAACAGATAGTGCCAACCCATCCCAATGAACCAAAAATGAACCACCAACTCCTGGTCAAATGCCCAAATACGCCTCAACAGCAGCCACGGGGCAAATAGATGCCCCTGGAACCTCGATACACATGGACATACTTACCCCTCCCCAACCGATCTGTCTTAGACCAGCGAAGAAAAAGAGCCACAAAGCACTTCCGCAGAGAACGTCCCCCACCAGGAGGCCCCCCTGGGCCAATCTAGAAGGGCTCACCAATTCACTTACCCAAAAAGCCCCATAGAAGGCTAATGCGAACGCCTCACTAAACAAACAGTCCTCACGCTCAAGGAGTTCCGGATCAAGCCTCTGGTGACACCAATGCAATGTTTCACAGCTGCTGGGAACAAGGATATCCGTGTGCCAACTCCCGGAATAACTGGAGATAATTCCAGCAGTACAAGATTCTTCAGAAAATCGCCCTCCCACAATCGTCCAGCCAGTGTGTCGCACTCCATTTGCCCCCAAAGAACGCCCCATATCCCGACGACCCGGCCGTATCGGTAAAAAATTCCAAATTAAAATTGCTTAACGGCCCTTCCATCCAAAGGGTACGGCCATTAAAGGAGTCTAGGAAAACATGCCAATTGCGAAGATCCTCCCTGTATTCCTGCATCAGTGTAATAAAATGAGTGGGAAAAGAGACGCCCGCCATAGCAGCCGACAGAGGGCGACAAAAAACCCTCCCCATGGGCATGCAAAGTTCAACTTACCCAAAAGGGACTGCAGCTGACGTAGTTGAATTTTGCACTTCCCTATCACCAAGCAGATCTCTGAATGCAGAGCACCCAGCTTGTCATCAGGCAACCGACATTCCATAGCCTGGAAATCAATAACAATCCCCAGAAAACTGATCTCGGCCACCGGGCCGACAGTCTTGTCTGAAGCCAGCGGTATCTCAAAACGTTCCACAATATGTTGAAGGGTAGCCAGCAAGATACTACATAACCCAGGGCAAAGGGGTCCACACACAAAAAATCGTTGAGGTAGTGAATGACGTAATTGATGCCTGACACGTCCCGCACCACCCATTCCACTAATGAACTGAAGGTCTCAAAAAGGGAGCAAGAGCCCGAACACTCATAGGCAGATATCGATTCACATAAAAGACGTCCAGCCAATGACAACCCAGGAGATAAAAAAAAATTTGCGGATGGACCGGCAGCCGAAAAGCCGACTCCACATCGGTTTTGGCCATAAGAGCGCTACGACCCAAAAAACCAGAGTCGTCCCTTTTACCCGAAGCATCTCCGGGACATCCGTTTCCCTGTTTGAAGCAGCGAGACAGCGTGTGAGCACCTTCACAACCGGAGCACTCATGTTTGAAATGACGTTTCTAAACCTGCACGCTCCCTCATTGTACTGCCAACAATAACCCCGTCACTTAGCCACCGGCTGTCCCAGAGTATTCAAACTTCAGGTCCGCTAGGAAAAAACCACGAGGATGCCCGCGCAGACATCATCAGCTTCATCCATAAGCTGATGTCCTTGTGATCCCACCGAAGTGAGAGGTGGACGGCTTTCCGCTGACAAAATTGTTTGTCATACCGAAGCCACGCCTGACCCCCATAAACCCAGTGAGCCTCCTCAATGGCTTCCAATTAAGAGAAAAGCTCTGAACAGTTCTTGGGCTGGTTTTCTCCAATCACGCTTGCTAAGATAGCAAACGCCTGCAGCCAGTTACCAAAAGTGTGGGGAATCAGGCGATAACAACGCTTTTCCTCGTCTTCCTTTTTGGACTCATCCGGTTTAACCCAGTCCAAGTTAAACTTCTCTAGCGGCAGAAGGGAGAAAATTTCAACATACTCACCTTTCCATATCTTGTCCCGCACCTCCATCTTGAGATGCGCCCCCCAACTGGCCCTCAAAGCAAATGTACACCTCACACTTAGCTGCGTCAGCCAAGTGGATGGTGTTAGAAACCTTACCGGACAACTTTGCCGCATCAGTCTTGTCGGAAACTGCCAACTCGCCTGAGCCCCCCAACGTCACCACCTTTGCCTCTCCTGTATACTTAGCCACTCCTGCCCCTCCGACAGGGGCAGAAGATTCCCCTGAGACCCCTGAGTCTGTCTGGCTAGTCCGCCAAGAGGTTCTGCAAATCAGATCCAGCGCCCGATGCAGCAGACACCCGTTACGCTGTATGAGGTGCGGATGGAAGGGACAACACTGGAGGGGGGGATACAACCTGACCCCCGCTGTCCCCCACCCCCCTTCCCAATAGATTACCCAACACAGCCTGCAAAGAAGAAAGGGTGCTAGTAGTGCACTCACCAGGCTGCACAGGAGATCGATCAGGCACCTCACCATCTTCTGAGCTTGACAGCTCTCCTTCAGACCTGGTGAAAGCTGCATCCAGCTAACTCAACACAGAGGGGACATCACTCAGGGATGCACCGGCCCCAGATCCAGAAGCACCCGCCCTAGCCTCCAGGTTGTGCCGCACTCCAGCCCCAGCAGCGCTGTCCGAGCGCCGGGTCCTCTTCCTCCCTGCTGTTCTCCCAGCCGCCCAGGGGGCTGTGCACAGCTCCACCCCCGTTCTCAGGATCCGTCGAACCCGGTGCTCAGGAGGGCCACCAGCCATGCTAACCAACTGGCCGGCGCTTGCAGAAACAGCTCTCCCACGCCGGGCCGCCTTCCATGGCAGGTGAGGCAGCCGCACAATCCTGTCTCCCACGTCATACAAGCAGGACCGGGGAAAAAGGCTTGCCGCGGTCCCGGCCTGAAGAGCTACGCCTGTGATAGGGATTCCTCCCAGAGCTGGCACTGGCCCGCGAAGGAGAAAGTCGCGCCAGTGAGCCTGGAGGGTCCCCATCTGGGGGGCTCCCATCACGGCGCTGAGCTGGGGGGAGCGCTCCGGCGGCCAAGACCTCCGAGCATGCCGGCCCATCGGCTGCCCCGAGGCTACACTGTCTCCCTCTGAGAGAGAAGAGATGAGTATAGACTGAAGCAAAAACAAAAAGGCATAGGGCTAGCACGAATAGGAGCACAGGGAAGCCAGGCAAGTCGGGGTTAAAACATGTCAGGCAACATGGGACTGCAGGGGATTGCAAAAAGCCAGGAGTGAGGGAGACAAGGAGTAACTGAACATCCGGGGAGTTCACGCGGAGGAGAAACATTGCCATTCTTCTGTGGCTCCGTTATGGCTGATTCCCAGCACCTGGCTGAGCAGCTCTGCTCTATGGTGGATTCGATGGGGACTGATTGGCTGCAGAGCCGGATCACAGCCATGCTGGGGACAACTTCCACAGCTTCGGCCAGTCCATAGGTTAGACATCCCCCCGGAGTCCCTCACAGTCCCCGCGAGCTCAGCGCCACTCATGGAGCCCAGATTCAGACCCTCAAACCCAGCCAGCTCAGCCTCCTCTGGCTAGCTTAGGTGCGGGCACAGGGAGCAATCCCCATCGGAGGCGGAGCTCTGCAGGCTGGGGACGCAGCCCTACACTGTCCCTGGTCCCGTGAGGAGGAATCAAGAGAATGCGACCGCCTCCCTGGTGGGAGTCGCGCCGGGATTGGCAGCTCAGCGGGGGAGGAGTCACACCACAGGTCACGGCCAGTCGAGCAGAGCGGCTGGAGGCCCCATCACCCCCAGATCCGGGCAGGATCAGAAGAGCTCTGCTACAGGTCAGAGCAGCAGGGCCCCTCCCACCAGCGGGGGGGGTGAAGAGGAGCCACACAAACGGCCGGGCACGCCATTCCTGACGGACAGAGGCGCAGGAGGGACAGCGAGAAGCCGGGGCCTTCTTCAGGTGGCGTATCCTCGCCAGTCTCCAGACTATTGCCAAGAATCCTCGCGCTCCAGTGCGGAAGAGGAGGTTGCTCCGCGAAGGTTGTCAATTGTGGATTCCAGAACGGCGGCTGTAGGATCTGGTCCTGGTTGGCCTGGTAATGCAATGTCTAATGTTGTCTCTTCTTTGCAGCTGTTTGTGTCCCCTGTGTCGGGTTCTAGGGGTGGGCAGGCCCCCGTGGTTGGTTCTGTTATCCCTACATCTCTAGTGGGTGGGGCCTCTTCCCCCCCCCCCGGATGGCAGACCTAGGGCCTGCTGTGATGGGAGATTCCGCAGCCGTACATGACCTTTTAGTCAGGCTGCGTTCTTTGGTACAACACTTTGATGCATCTGCGAGTTCTACGCCGGTGTCGGCTTGGGTTGCAGACTAGCTGGGGGCGGGTTGGGCAGTGACCCAGGTTCCAGCAATTTCTGTGCCTGGTCAGGTGCCGGTGGCCAAAGTGTCGTCGGGGGATATGGCGGCTCTGGGGACGAGTGTTTCTGCCTCTACGGACCCCACAAAGGAAGCTAGTAAACATACGGATTCGATTCACTTGGCCGATTCAGCCAAATGGAAGGTGTATGTCTGTTTTGAGGTGCAGGAAAAAATTTGGCGGGGGGGGGGGGGGGGAGTATGTGGAGATCTTCACGTTGCTGCCCCTGGAAAAGTTTAACTTGGATAGGGTAAAACCGGAAGAGTCCAATAAAGAAGTTGAAGAAAAGCGTAGTTATCGGCTGATCCTGCGGACGTTTGGCAATTGGCTTCATGCCTTCTTTGCGAGCGTTATCGGTGAGAAATCCCCTGGGAATTGTTCCCCACTCTCTTGGTATTTGGATTCCATTAGCGAGGCCCAGAGGGTGTATGGGGGCGTGGCTTGGCTGCGGTACGACAAACAGTTTTGTCAACGTAAGGCGATACGGCCCTCACTACACTGGGATTATAAGGACATCAGTTTATGGATGAAACTTATGTCCTCTCCGCGAGCCTTTACTTCGTTTTTTTCCAGTGGGGGCCAGGAGTCTGACCGCCCCCGGACAACCGTCCACAAAAAGACGGGGTCAGAGTTGGCAGTTCAATGAGGGTTCTTGCAGATTCGGTACCAGTTGCCGCTACAAGCACAAATGCTCACTGCAGGGGCTCACCCCCTGTCGCGCTGCTTTAAGGCTGGCAGGGCCCGTCCCGGCGTTCTGCCGAGAAAGTACCGCTCGGCGGATAAGGACCCCCCTGTACTGCGCAGGCGCTGCGCCTGTGCAGTAGGATCCGGCAGAAATAACCAAAGGTGAATAGGTGAAAATCAGCTGTACATGGCGCCTGTAAGAGGGCCCCTCGCGGGCTCGCCACGCTTCGGGCACGGCCTCGCTTCGCTCGCCTATTTTTTATTCCCCCTCCAGGTCCACTTGGATGGTGGGGAAGGAACCTGGACCCAGGGCGCAGGCGCTGTGTACAGCTGATTGTAGATTTTGAGCTTCGGCTATCTCGGCGGCTCATAGTAGTTCGTACTACTGCGCCTGCGCAGTACAGGGGGGTCCTTATCCGCCGAGGGAACTTTCTCGGCAAGACACCGGCAATGCTGCAGGAAAAAGTCCGGACTCCGGTGAGGGTGGACAGGATGTCCCCCTTTCTAAGTAGATATCTGGATCGGCCTGCAGCTCGGCTGTTGCAGGCGGATTTCACTGAGGGTTTTTTGATCCCTTGCTCCCTTTCTCAGATTTCCCCGGCGGCTGACAACTTGCGGTCGGCTCTTTTACACTACAAAGTGGTTTCTGAGAAGCTCGCTAAGGAGGTGTAATGGGCCGCATGTGCGGCCCCTTTAGTCACCCCTTCTTAGATAATTTGGTGGTCTTGCCTTTGGGTGTCATTCCAAAGACGGAGCCCAATAAGTTTCGCCTGATCCACTATCTTTCCTTTCCGAAAGGTGGTTCAGTTAATGATGCTATTGATCCTGAGGTGTGTGCGGTGTCTTATACCTCGTTTGATGCCGCCGTGTTTTGGATACGACACTATGGTAAGGGTGCCCTTATGGCTAAAACCGACATCGAGGAACGTCACCATTGCAGCTGGGAATGATATCCAGAGCCCGCCTGCCATCACCGGAGTCGTGCTGGAAGCTGCTGCCCTTGCCTCGGTGACTGCCCCAGAATCCAGCGCACCGATCACTCCTCAAGGCCGCGATCAGGCCCAACTGCTTGGTCTGATGTCCGAACCACCTGGGAGGAAAGTACCAGACCCGGATAAGCCATCGAGAAGTGAGAGTAGTGTGCCTGTGGGGGAGGTGATGCCTGTGGCCATCAAGGATGCTATGCTGACATCCACTTCACACACACACACACTTAAAATGTTGCTAGTGGAGAATATTCCAGAGAGATGTACTGCCAGGACTATGCTGGACTGAATGCTGCCGGCAGATACATGGAGTGCCCACCTGAAACATGTTGGCTAAAGTTTGAAGTTGGGGTGATTCACCCTGAAGGGCGACCTGTGATCTTCAGCAGGTTGTTGCTCCTAAGTGAAAAAAAAAATAAAATCTTCTAAGTCCCCGGCTGTCATGTGGACAGACTGAGGATGTCTTTGCAAAGGGACCTATGTCCTGAAGTGTGGTCCTTTGCATTAGGGTCTGGCTGCTTGTTTCCTGAAATGCAGCTGGGCCTCCTTGTCCCTGGAGTTGTCCCTGAGGAAGAAGGGAAACTGCTTGGAAATATAGTCCACCCAGATGGAAATCGATGGACTGTAAATTGTCTTGGACTCTAATGCCCTGTACACACGGTCGGACATTGATCGGACATTCCGACAACAAAATCCATGGATTTTTTCCGACGGATTTTGGCTCAAACTTGTCTTGCATACACATGGTCGGACAAAGTTGTCGGAAAATCCGACTGTTCTGAACGCAGTGACGTAAAACACGTACGTCGGGACAGGGCAGTAGCCAATAGCTTTCGTTAATTTATTCTGAGCATGCGTGGCACTTTGTGCGTCAGATTTGTGTACACACAATCGGAATTTAACCGATCGGATTTTGTTGTTGGAAAATTTTATAGCCTTCTCTCAAACTTTGTGTGTCAGAAATTCCGACGGAAAAAGTCCGATGGAGCCCACACACGGTCGGAATTTCCGACAACTCAATCCGTTCGCACTTTTTCCGTCAGAAAATCTGACCGTGTGTACAGGGCATTAGTGTTTAGCCAGTTAGATTAGGCTATAATAGAGGGGCCAATCCCCACCATGTCTGTGAATAATGGACTAAATCATACGTCTAGACTGTCGCTAGTGTGGTCACCAGGTGGCATGAGCGGTGCTGACCTGAGTGAATTTTATTCACTTTATGTGCAAAATGTAGGTTGTTGATAAATGGGAAGGAGGTAGCATTATCTTTTGGGGATGGGGCCTGCTTCTTAGGGTTTGAATGGTACAGTGTTCCATAGGGTGTATTTCCATTGCTGTGCTGTCTTCGGCTGAGGGCGATTGAAACCTGTTTAATCACATATGTATATATTGCACCATGTTGCATTTGCATTGCTGTTGATTCTCTTTCAGGTATTGCTGTGTACGTGCGTCTTCCTTGGCTAAGGAGAGACAGGGATCTAACCTGCCGTTAACACTAACCTGTTTCCATATTATCACTGTATAGATATTTTAGATAGATAGTGAGGAATCAAGGCTGTTGCTTAGGCCGGCCTTTAAAATTGTACATAGATATTTTTGATACTTTATTGTCCCATATGACTCATCATAGTTTTTTTTATATGATTATTTCACACCTATGTTTATTCATGTGGTACACCACACATATGTTTATATTTCTATATTGTTATATTGTTAACCCTTTCTGTTTCCCTACCCATCGCAGTTTTTGACAGGACACTTGCTCTCAGGCTTGAGAGCTTAAAAAGAAATTATTTTTCTGCAAACTCCGAGGCATAGTTTTGTGGGCAGGGGGAGGATGTAGCACCCTGGAGGGGTTTTGTGTGAACGCCTTCCCCTCTGTACACTGACCACAGGGGGTCGCTTGCTCAGCCCCGTCACCATTCATAGAACACCTTGTATTTTTTAAAATTAATACAAGGCATTATATAATTATTTAATTGAATGAAATGAGGACGAGTGGTGCTGATGTCACAGTCTCTGCCTTGTCCAATCACAGAATACCTTTTATTCATGTAGAACCTTGGAGTTTAGGCAGGGCTGCTCCTCACAAATTTACTTGCCAGTAGTAGTTATCCTGGTTGATTTCTAGAGATCTATTGATTTCTCCCTAAGTTTGGCCTTGTTGCACTTTTCTCTTCTACCACTAGGTGGCCGGGTACTTTGTGGTACGAGATACGAGAAGGGCAACGCAAGGTCAGGTTATGGGTATGTGGGGTATCTCAGCCAATGGGCAGGGGTTTTCTTGGATCCCTTGGCCTGCTGGGAGAGCCTATATATTCGAGTGGAGTCAGGTTATCTATGTTCTGTGCCACCTGGACGGCTGTCTGGGTGGACGGATGCTAGGCCAGAGATGGGGCCCATCCCGGGCACATCTAGCTGCTAGGTTGTCAGAGGGCCTATCCAGAAGCAAGAGAGCAGCGCGGGTTGGGACTGCGGCTTGCAGTCAACCAAAAGTGACGGTTCTGTTGGTCGGAGAACATGTCATGGTCGGAGGTAGAGGGGAAGCTGTCACCAGTAAGGGACTATCCGCCTAATTACCAGGGACCACAGTGAGTAACTGAAGCAAGTACAAGTACTGGAGCAGAATTCTTACCAACCAGGGACAGTGAAGAATCAGGAAACTTCAGTGGGTATCAAGCCATGGACCCAGCCAGCGGAGGTGATGCTTGCAGAGCAGCCTTTTGTGTCAAGCTAGGGACCCAGCAGAGAAGCGGGGGTGACACTTGGGGAAGATACCACCATGAAGATTGGAGGAGCTCAAGGGATTCAGTGGCAGTGGATTTAGTGAGAGACCGGGAGTTCAGTGTACTGATGCCTTTCCCTGCATGGTTGTCCTCCTATTGAAGTCTTGGAGTCTGCCAATTAATATTGCAACTACCTAAGGGTGTCCTGGCCCTAACCCTCTCTCCCCCGAAAAAAGGTTTGTTAAGAGAAATAAACTTTCTTTTGCATCCAAGAAGTGTCTGGTGCCCAATAAATTCAACAACTATAATACCCACAATGCCTCACAACCCACTACATACAGAAGGATGTCAGCTGTCCCTTGCCCTGGAGGTTCTTATTAGATCAAAGGAGGCCTGGGACCTTGCTACATTCATTTAAAAAAATGATTTCTATCAATGGCAACCGTGCAGAGCGATCAACGCTCTGTGGTCAATGTGAAGACACTCACAAAGGAACTAGAAGATCACAGTTATCACTGTAGTAGCGCCAACTACTACAGTGATTGTCAGCTTCCCAAGCGGACCAATAAGGTGTCAAGCTGGACTAATGTAAACATGCAATAAAGATCATACCTGGAGTTAAGCTTTAATTTTTGTTTGGGCATCTCACGCCTTCATGATGTTGAAAAAGGCTACAAGGGCTCCTTTACAGTAGCATTGTCCTCTTAAGGCACAATTTTCATTTTTTTTAAATAACAAACATATTATACTTACCTGTTCTGTGCAATGTTTTGTAAAGTTTAGCCCCGATCCTCCTCTTTGCGGGTCACCCATCAGTGCTCCTGGCTCCTTCCGCCACCGAGTGGCCATATAGGAAGCTACTTGCTATGGGGCACTTGTGCATGCTCGCTCCTGGGCTGGCTCTGTGTGTCCATTGGCAGACCTGCCCCTCCCTCCCACTCCTCACTGCCTGTGGTTGACAGCAGCAGGAGCCTATGGCTCCTGCTGCTGCCTCTCTCTCCAATGAGGAGAGAGAGCTAAGAGAGACACTGTTCTTGTGCACATCGCTGGATCGTGATCGGGCTCAGGTAAGTATTTAGAGGGGGTTGGGGAAGGGAGGAGCTGCATGCAGAAGAAGGAATGCATTTAGATAAAAAAAACTAGAACCACTTTTAGTGTTATCTGCAGTAGATTGCATTTTAATGTGCGTTTGACATTGGAGGCTTTAAGGGGTGAAAGCTGGCAGTGAGGAAGCAACATATTGCCTCCTCACCTCCTGTTTTGACCCCTAAAAGCCTTCACCCCTGCACTGCAACTGGGTGCAATGCACACGATTGAAGGGTGGTTGCGGCATGTCCCTATTCACTTGAATATAATTCTTGCTGTGAAACAAAGCATCTCGACTGTGGAAAGTGTACACCCTGTCCAGCTACCTTTGCATCTGCAAGTATAAACTTAGTCGAAACGCTTTATTTCTGTCTCTCCATTGTAATGTTTATTAAAGCTATTGTCCTTATAAGATGCTAAAATTGGATTATCTTAGTAAGGCACAAAGGCTATAACGTGGTTTATAAGGCTAAGTTCACATTTTTCACATTTTATACTCCTGACATATTTGCTATATTCCATTTTCTCAGTTAGATTTAATTACCTCTCATTTCCTGCTTTTTATGGGTTCTCATCTTTGCTGTCTCTTTCAGATTTTAGTGTTTTTTTTAGATCTTCATGGTTTCCATGAGTTACCTGTGTGCTATGTCCAGGCTCTGACAGCCAGTCAGGGAACAGACAGAACCCCTGGCAACTCACTGGAACTATCAGTGCCCTCTTTACCAGAAACCCCCCAAATAATAAAATGAACGTGAGCTTTAGGATTCCTGTAGATGGGTGGCAGTGTTACCAACAGTCAATATTTTTACTGGCAGCCAGTAGAAAACAGGCAATTTTCTCCTGCCAGTAAAAATAAAAGGTTGCCAGTAAAAAACATGGCTATGACACTCGGCCTGGAGCCAGCTGAGACCATACGAGTGCCTGCTACATTTTGTTTGGACGGCTCTGGTGGAGGCGGTGCCTGAGCATGTCCTGTGATGTCATGGTGCAAGGGAGCCAAGCAGAGTGGCCAGAGCCTTGTGTGTGGGTCTGCGGGATGGGAGCAAGGCAGGTCAGGAGCGAGACCATCAGTGCTGTTTGGACTGGAGGGACCACCTGGCTTGGAAAGAGACTGGACTGTCACTGTGATTCAGGAGGGGACGTGTCGTGTCGGTAATCCCTACTGCAGCACACTGCTGTCAGTATCACTGTGAGAGTCAATTTCATGTGTGTGCCGCCTATTTTTTTTTTTTTTTTTACAAATAACGTGGTGTTTTTATTTGAAAAAAAGGAGAACAGTTTACATATGATGTACACATTACAACATTGCATTTATAGAGTACACATTACAACATTGCATTTATAGAGTATGTGCAGACAACAAAAAGGTATGATCCAATTACAGCGTATATACCAGTCATGTATATTACATCTTGCCATCTTGGAACATAAAGCAACTATGGATATGCGCTTAACTTACATACAAGGCTCATAGAGATCTCTACACAGGAATTAGCTTATAGTGGGTCTCTAGGTATTTCTTTTTTTTTTTTAATTGTTTATTTATTAAGTATATTCAAGTATACAGAAACAGAGTGTACATTCTCATAGAAAAGACATTGATAGCAGCATATTTTCAATGAGGTAAAACATTTTTTGTAGCTTATTATAAATCAAGAAGAAATAACATTAAGTGTCAAATGATTTTCAGACAATACATACACATCATGGTAGAAATAAGAGGGTCAGTTAGTGAAATAAAGCAATGGCATGGTCTTTATACCTCATTAACTCTGGACTACCTGGGGGTTCTCTATGTTGTATTCAGATGAGTCCCAGTGTCTCCATATAGCCTCAAATCTGGGAAGGGAGTCATCAATTATGGCTGTGATACGTTCCATCCTGCGAATATCTGTAATAACTGACAAAAATTGTGCAAAAGTAGGGGGGGTGTTGGCTAACCAGCATTGGGGTATAACCCGTTTAGCTGCTAATAAGATGAAAGCCATCAGTTTCCCAAGCGTTTTTGGCATCTTAGGGAGGGGCAAGCCTAGCAAGAGGTGTATAGGTTGGTGGGGTATAGGGAATTCTAGGATTTTTTCCAATAGGGCATGGATCTGTGACCAGTATGGCATTATCAAGGGACATTCCCAGAATATATGGAAATGGGTGCCCAGAGATGAGCCACATCTCCAGCATTGTCCGGATGTAGTCAGTTTCTGTCTTAAAAGGAACTCCGGGGTTCTATACCAGAACAACAGTATTTTATAGGTTGTTTCTTTCTGAGCCACACATCTAGATGTCTTAGATGCACTTTCACAGATATTCTTCCATTCACTTAATTGGATAGGTCTGTTTAAAATGTGGGACCATTTGCGCATATATGTGTGAGTCTGTTCTGTGGCAGGGGAGGCAGCATGTAGTATTTTGTAAATAGTGGATATTAGATGAGAATCATGAGGCCCTCTGGAGCACACCATTTCAAATTCAGTAGGGATAGTTAGGGTTAGTTGTGGTATTTTGGTGGAGAGAAAATGTTGGATTTGTAGAAAGGAGTAAAAGAGGTTTTTCGGGATTTTATATTTAGATTGTAGATCAGTAAAAGTGAGGAGTTTACGGGTCACTGGGTTAACCAGGTGGCGTAGTTGGAAAATACCGGCTTTTGTCCATGGCAGCATGGCATCATACGAGAGGCTATCGGGGATTTCTGGATTAAAGGTAATATTTGTTAAAGGAGAGCATGGGGATGAAAGCTTATATTTACCGGAGCAGCTTTTCCATATTGAGAGGGTAAACAGCATCGGGTTTAAGCTGATTTTACGTAACTGAGAGATGAATTTATCCGAGGATGGCCATAACATATAGCATGGATGTGCGGGTACCGTGATGCCCATTTCTATCTCAGACCATCTGTTAGGGGCATATCTAGATGTCCAGGAGGTTATTGTTCTTAGATGGGAGGCGTAATAATATTTGATTATGTCGGGTGCCCCCAAACCTCCACCTGCTCGGGGTGCAAAAAGCACCGAGCTAGCTATCCTATGAGATTTATGATTCCAAAAAAAATTTAGGAAATTTTGTTGGATTAACTTTAATTGGGACATTGGAACCTTGACTGGAAGGGTCTCAAAGAGATAGAGGAGCTTAGGGAGCACCGACATTTTGAGGACGTTTATCCTTCCAAGAAGGGATAAGGGGAAATTTGTCCATGACTTTAATAATTTGTTGATTTCTATAAACATAGGAGGGAAGTTGGCCTGAAAAAGAGTGGAGTAAGAGGAAGTCAGATAGACCCCAAGATATTTCAAGGAATGGGTGCACCAACGATATTTGAAATTTTCCTGTAAAGTTGAGAGCATATCTGTGGGAAGATTAATAGGAAGGGCTTCAGTTTTGGTCGGATTTATTTTAAAACCTGAAATGCTGCCAAATTGGTGCAAAATTGCATGGAGAGAGGGGAGTGATATATGGGGATGGGTCAATGTAAGTAGAATATCATCAGCGAATAGGGACAGTTTGTATTCCTGATGTCTCAGCGTCACTCCCCTTATGTCAGGGTGGGAACGAATAGCTTCGGCCAGAGGTTCCAAACTTAAAATGAAAAGTAAGGGGGATAGAGGACATCCCTGACGGGTACCATTACTCAGGGAGAATAGCGGAGAGACATGGGAAGACAACTGTACCTGGGAAGTGGGCGTGGAGTAAAGCGCTTTTAAAGCGTGTATAAAGGGACCTGAGATTCCATATCTAGTCAAAATGGCGAACATAAAAGACCAGTTTAGGCGATCAAATGCCTTCTGAGCATCTAAACTGAGGACTATCGCAGGTTTTTTAGTTTTAGTCAGTAGGTCAATAAGATCGATAGTTCTTCTAGTGTTGTCTCCTGCGTGTCTAGTGGGAACAAAACCGACCTGGTCCTTATATATGAGTGAGGGAAGAAGTAGGGACAGTCTGTTAGCTAAAATTTTTGTGAAAATCTTATAATCAGAGTTCAGGAGGGCAATGGGGCGATAGTTGTCTGGTAGTGATAAGTCCTTATCCGGTTTCGGAATAACCGTAATAAAGGCATGAAGAAATTGGGAGTGCGGAACTTTCCCTGACATCAGAGAGGTAAATAGACTTATCATATGGGGTATTAGAACTGGTAGGAAGCTTTTAAAGTATGAGTAAGGGAGTCCGTCAGGCCCTGGGGACTTGTGAGTCGGAAGCTGGTTAATAACTGCTGTAATTTCTTCAGCAGAAATGGGAGCATTGAGTTCAGAGCGTTTCTTAGGAGAGAGTGTAGGGAGATTAAGAAATTTAATAAAGTCATCAAACTTTTCTTGAGTGAATGCGAAATTTTGGTCTGTTGCTAAGCAGTTATAGAGTTTTTGGTAGTAATCACCGAAGACCTTGGACATGTGTTGGGGGCAATAGGTAGGTTCACCATTGGGTTGTAATAGTAAATCAGGGATTGAGGCTGCAGGTCTACGCTTTAATTTATTTACTAGCATTTTATGGGGCCTATTAGCAAATTCGTAAAACTTTTGTTTGGACCAAAGCAAGGATTTAGCAAATGTATTCAAATCAAGAGATTTAATGCGGTTACGTAGCGATACCACTGATCTAAGGCGTTCCACCGTAGGGAAGCTGACAAGGGATTCCTCCGCTTTGGATAAATCATGTAAAAGCGATGACCTTTGGATAGCTCGGTCTTTTTTAAGACGGGAGCTTGAGGAGATGCACTCTCCCCTGAAAAAGGCCTTATGAGCCTCCCATAGGGTGGACGCCTCAGAAACCGAACCTTCGTTAAGTTCAAAAAATTCTGTCAGCTTTTTCTGGAGATGGACATGGATATTTTAAGAAGGGTCTCATTAAGACGCCAGTGGCACGACCTAGATGTAGGTTTGGTTAGGAGAAGGTCAAGGGCTATGGTCCGACCATGTGATTGTATTTATTTCTGAATGGACTACATATGACAGTAAGGGTGCTGAGACAAAGAAGTGGTCTAGTCTTGCATATAGCTTATGGGGGGGTGAATAAAATGTAAATTGTTTGGCTGTAGGATGTTTTATCCTCCAAGTATCAAAGAGGTTGTGAGCTCTGATAAGTTTTCTAAAGGATGTAGCCAACTTTTTGAACCGGGGTAGGTGGGGTGTGTGTAAAAAGGGCAAGTCTATCTTTAGTCGGGGACATGCACAAATTGAAATCCCCTCCGATGACCATGAATGGTTGGGAGAAAGATTGCAATTTTTCAAAAAACACTTCAAGAAAACCAATCTGTCCTGTGTTGGGTGCATACACATTGGCAAGGGTAAATGAAACATTTTCATGATCACAGCTCAGGAGGGTCTCTAGGTATTTCTGTGCATGTATCTGCATTCTCCAGCCATGTGTCCCAAATCTTGCCATATTTAGCAGGGGATTTTCTATGCACGTATATCTCTTTTTTATATGACAGCACCTGGTTAACCGATGAGATCCATTCCTGGATTGTTGGCGGTGCGGCTTGTAGCCACTTTCTTGCTATAAGTAGCCTAGCCGTGAACAATACCTCCTGTAAGAATATTTTATGAAATTTATCTGAGTCAGGGTCAGGGAATATTCCCAATAGGCATTGCTTCGGGCAAAGCGTCAGGGGTGATCCCATCTTGTCGTGTATAAATTTGACTATTTGGGACCAATAGTCCTGTATCACCGGGCACGTCCATATAAGATGAAAAAAGCTGCTCAAGGGGCTATCGCATCTAGGGCATAGTGGATTCTGGTTGGGTTTAAATTTAGCCAATCTATGGGGGGTTAAATATGACCTATGCATAATGTACAATTGCGTGACTCGGTCAGATAGCCTAGTGGATACTTTTTTATTAGTGCTCAATGCATCCTCCCATTCATCATCCTCCAACTCCCCCACATCCCGGGCCCAACGTTCTTTTAAATTATATGCTAGAATGACTGCGAGGGGGGCGGAGTAAAGAGTTGTAGAACAATGATATAAGCTTATGGGAATCCTGGTCAGTTATAATGCTTAAAACATCAAGACACTCCACATTAGGGGATTCAGCATTAAACCGTGTTTGGAGGGCGTGGTGGAGCTGGAGGTACCTGAAGTGCATCGAGTTGGGGAGGTGGAATTCCTCTTTGAGTTGTTGGAATGACTTAAATACATTATTATAGTACACATCAGATAGATATTTTACTCCCTGATTTAACCATAACCAAACATCAGGAATAGTTAATAATTCTTGTAGACCAGGATTATCCCATAGTGGTGTATGGTAATGTGTAGGTGGTATTTTCAGTCTGCGGCCTATGCCCTCCCATATCTTCCAATGATGATATATTAGACTTTTACATCCACCCAGATTCCCAGTACTCTTACGGTCTTTGAGCAGAATTTGAAAGGGGTGAGTTATTCCCTGGGTATAGGAGGAACATATCAGGGATAAATACCGCTCTTTGTCCTGCTTATCTAAAAAGAAAAAATGAGATAATTGTGCAGCCAGGTAATACATGTTAAAGTCTGGTAACGCCGTGCCCCCTAACTCAGTTGGGTTTTTGAGTGCTTGCCAGGACAGTTTATGCCGTGACAATCCCCATACAAATGAGTTAAGGAGGGCTTCTATAGATTTGAAAAGCCTAAGGGATATATAAGCTGGAGCATGCCAAAGGACGTACAAGAATTTGGGGAGAAGAACCATCTTAATAAGATTGATCCGACCCATAACCCCCAGTGGTAGTTTGGCCCATGTTTGAGTTTTAGCTTTTAATTGTGCTATTAGGGGTTCTATGTTAAGCCTGACATAGTCTTCTGGTGTGCGGGTTATGATGACTCCAAGATATGTCATGGAGCTAACTCTAAGAAGGGGAGAAGAGGCCATCGTATCAGTGGGAACACTGACATCGATGGGGAGAATCAAGGATTTATCCCAATTGATCTTGAGGCCAGAGTATTTACCAAAATTTTGAATAAGCTCAAGGGCTATTTTTAGGGATGGGCCGGCGTCTGTCAGATACAACAACATGTCGTCCGCGTATAGGCTGATCTTTTCTACTAAATCTCCCCGTCTCAGGCCCTGGATACCTACATGTGCCCTAATGGAGGAGGCAAGGGGCTCCACCGCCAAGGCATATAATAAGGGGGATAGGGGACACCCCTGGTGCGTGCCTCTGGACAGGGGAAAGGAATCAGATACTTTGCCGTTAACCAAGATCCTGGCACAAGGGTTCTGATATAGGAGTTGAATCCACCTGACGTACCTGGGCCCAAAACCAAAACGACGTAAGCATGACCAAAGATAGTCCCACTCGACAGAGTCGAACGCTTTAGCAGCATCTAGGGACACTACTACTCTGGAGCCTAAGTGGTCATGTTCAGCTTGCATGTTCATATGTAGTCTACGTAGGTTAAAGGCCGTGTTTTTAGCTGGCATGAACCCGGTTTGGTCAGGGTGGATTAAAGTCATTATCACTTTGCTCAATCGTAGTGCCAGGACCTTGGCCAATATTTTAATGTCCAGTTGAAGCAGGGAAATCGGACGGTATGATTTGGGGAGGGTCGGGTTTTTCCCTGGTTTGGGTATCAGTACAATATAGGCTTCACTCATGGAAGGGGGTAGGACACCAGTTTTAAAGATGTGAGAAAATAATTCATAGAGCCTGGGGACTAGGGTTTCAGCATATGTCGTGTAGAACTCAAGTGGGAGGCCATCAGAGCCTGGTGCTTTAGATGTGTTAAGTGTGGTCATGGCTTCTATTATGTCATCTTTAGATATGGGAGCTTCTAGCATCTCACATTGTTCACCCATCAGGGTGGGCATTTCTATATTGGCAAGGATTGTCGCTAATTCTTCCGGGGGATTGGTGGTAGTGGAATTGTAAAGCGCAGCGAAGAAAGTGCGAAACTCCCCGGCCACCATATCGGGGTCTGTAATCAGGGTCCCATCCGCAGCCCGAAGGGACACCACCACTGGAGGCCTATGATCCAAGTGGGCTAGGTAGGCCAAAAGACGTCCCGCCCTCTCTCCACTCTCATACACCCTCTGTTTATTGTAAAAGATCTTCCTCTCAGCTTTTTGGAAATGAAGACCATTCACAAGTCTGGTTTGTAGTTTTAATTGATCTGCTGTGGATGGAGACGGATCAGCTATGAATTCTCTCTCCGCCTCTGCAAGGGATTGTTCCGCCTGTTTTATTACCCGCGACGAGTTCTGACGGTATCTAGAAATACGCTGCGTTAATATCATCCTAGCGTGTTTTTTAAAAGCATCCCAAATCAGCTCTAGTGGCGCAGTATTTCGGTTGGTCTGAAAGAACAAGTCCCATTCGGTCCCAATTTTCTCTAGCCCAGGGATAGCTGTCAGCCAGAAAGTTAATTTCCACGTATATGTCGTAGGGGAGGAGTCTATCCGCAATGAAATCCAATATGGAGCATGATCGGATAGAACCCGTGGGTTGAAACCCACCTCTCCCAAAATGGGGAGGAGGGTGTGGGATAGTAAAATTAAATCTATCCGCGACATTGAATTATACGACGAGGAAAAGCAGGAGTATACCCTATCATTTGGGTGTCGGTGCCGCCAGGTATCCACGAGATTGAGGTCTGAAAGGAGTTTACCAAATCTAGTGTGAGATTGGTTTTGGTTACTAGAAGGAGTCAGTGTCAGTCTATCCAAGTCCTTATTGATGAAGTTATTAAAATCTCCCAACCAGAGCACAGGGACATTAGGGTAGTGGGATATAAAGGTCAGCCCCTCTGTCAGGATTCCAAATTGAAACGGGGGAGGTATGTACATGGCCAGAATTAGGAGTTCCAATCCATGCACCTTGGCATGCAAAAACAAAAACCTACCCTGGGGGTCTAATTTGAGCGTTAGGAATACAAATTGCACTGTTTTAGCCACCAAGATAGCCACGCCCCTAGAGTTTGCAGTATATGGAGCTTGGTATATCCATCCCACCCATGGTTTTTTGAGCGCCAGCATAAGTTGGCCTGTAAGGTGGGTTTCCACTAACACCATGATCCCTGCTTGCTGTTTTTTTAAGTAGGATAGGACTGCATTGCGCTTGGGTTTGGCTCTAAAGCTGCGCACATTCCACGTTAAACACTTTACATCAGGCATATTGAAAAGGTACATATATCCGGAGCCCGAGCACCCCGAGCCCGCGCGCCCACTCCACAGGCCCCCCCGCGTACGGGAGGGCATGCGGGACCGCCTGCCGAGCCCGGGGCCCCCAGATCAGGATACTGCCGCACACACCACCACATCTGCCGTATATAAACAGTATCTTTAATGGACCACTTTGTAAAAGTAGCTCTGCTTGCATGTGAGCATACCCAGTGATAATTTCAAGTGCATCATATATGTAATTTGCACTTTACCAAAGAACAAACAAAAAACCCCACGTGCTTAAACTTAAAACAACAAAATTTAACACACTGGTTTGCCCGGCAAGACAACACATCAGGGATCTATCAGATGTGGTCTTTAAGAACCGGGCAGGCCAGGGAAACCATACTTGAAACAACCAACATTTTGTTGCATTCATTAGTAACAATGGCGGATCCCCTAAGGGTCAACGCACCTAATGGGACGATTAACCGCTGAAAAACGTACAACAGTACAGGGAGTATGACATCCGTTCTAGTGGCTTCAGGATGGGTTTGTCTGAGTAATCTGAAGGATATGGAATGTCGAGACCATGTCGCAGATGTCATACCGGTTGCCGTTTTGCCATGAAAATTAGAGAAAAACGGGGCCATACGGATCCAATGCAGTACCGTGGTATTTGTGCGGGGACTTGAGTAACGGATAGAATATGTGATAGTGAAGGGGAAATTTGTACCCAAGTAAGGCAGGTTTGGGAAGGACTTTTGCCCCTCCATGGAGGGGAGAGAGAAAAAGAAACAAAAAAGAGGGGGGGGGGGGGGAAACAGAGCACCAGTCCCGGGGTACAAAGAGGCTCAAATAGCACAGTACCTGTAGAGTTCCAAATGTTTTCAGCGCGGATAGAGAGGAGTATTCGTCTGTACAGGCATCTTAAATTAAGGGTTCATCCAGGAAGAACATGAGGAGAGAGCACAGCCGGCTCATCAAGCGGGTTCTCGTGCTGGCACCGCCGCGTTTTCAAGCCAGGAGAAGACAGCTTCAGGTGTTTCAAAGAAGTGTGCTCGGTCTTCTCCGACTACCCAAAGTCTAGCCAGGAACAGCATTGCGTATGAGTAGTGACGTATCCTCAGCTGCCGCTTTGCTTCAGTGAATTGCGCTCTCTTTTTCTGTACCTCGGCTGAAAAATCTGGAAAAACCTTGATCTCGCCGTTCTTAAAAGGGATGTTACCCTTCAATCTGGTAAGTCGGAGAACTGCATCCCGATCCCGGAAATTGAGTAATTAGCTATAAATGTCCTGGGTGGTGCCCCTTGGGGGGGAGGTTTGGCAGCCAATCTGTGCGCTCTTTCGACCACAAAAGATGTAGAAAATTCAGCCCTTCCAAAAGTATTGATGAGAAGGTTTTCAAGAAACGAAGGCGGGTCTGTACCTTCTGAGCCTTCGGGTAGTCCTACAAACCGCAGGTTACACCTTCTGAGGCGGTTCTCCATATCGTCCTGCTTCGCTAGGACCGCATGGAGCTGATGTTGTAATTGCTCTGCAGTCACTTGTAACGGGTGTATGTTGTCTTCCACATGACTGATGCGGTTTTCTGTCTCGGTAACCCGGTCTCTGAGTTTCTGTAAATCCTGGCGTATAAGTGAGACGTGTGCCGCCTATTTTAATTTTATGCCCTCCTGAGTCCTGTCCCTGAGCTACTTACTTACTATATTGAAAATAAAAAAAGAAATATGTTTTTTGCCTTATTATCTACCTATAATCACATTGCTAATTACATATTGTACTTGTTTGTAGCCTAAATAGTGAAATTTGTACTTAAAACTGTAATTTTGTAACTTTTGGAAATGCCAGTAAAAACTTGGCTGTGCTAGTAAATTTTGGGTGTCGTGTCAGTAAATTTCAATCTGTTAGGTTGGCAACACCTATGGGTGGTGTTGTCAAATGCTTTTCGCATTCAAATGCAGTGCTGCTTAAATGCATGCGTTTCAATTCAAAGAGCAGCAATAGACTTAGTATTACCCTCTCTGCGTGTTATGCAAAAGCATCTCCATAGGTCCTGCTGCGTCAAATCGACGCAAAGCTGGTCAAACACAGCCTCAGGACTGTCCTCCACATTACACCACAAAAGTGAATTTGAATCTGTGGACCTGTGTTCGACATTTGCTTCTAATGCAGGGGGTCTCAGACGCTCAGGTGGTGGCGCCTCCCTCCCCATATGCAAGTAGCGTGACGTTGGGGTGTGCTGTGGCCTTGCTCATTTAAGCCTGTTCCTTGCTGGCCCAGTGTCCTGGTCGGATTCTCTCACACACAATGCATTCCAGTGGATCTTGGCATCTATGCTCTATTATGAGATAGTATCACTTATCTTGGGTTTCACTTGTTGATTGTTCAACTTTATACTCCTTTTTCTCAAGTCATCTAGTTCTTTAGATGGTCATTTATTCACTTAATAGCTCACTTAATCCCACTTCTTTTTGATATGGGGGTTCTGTCAAATTCACCAGTATATTACATTTCCCCTAATTCCTATTGTGAATATGGGACACTCCGTGCAGTATGGAGCTTTACATATTTGTTATTGTTCACAGAAGTCCTCAACAGACGTTGATATTGATATCCCCATCCCCAGAGGAATCCGGCTTCCATGGATGCCTGTCCACCTTGGGGGAGGCTCTATGGTTTGTTGCGGTCATAGATCACACTCACACAGTTCCCAGGAATGACGTCACTGGTGGGCATTCAGCTCTCAGCGCTGCACTGTGCCTCCTATACACAGCAGACCTGTTTGTAAGTACTACTATGGGGTTGGTTCCATTCCATTATGTGCATCATTTCCTCTGATATATGCCAACTACTTATGGGCATTTATGTATTTTATTTTAGATTTATACCACGTGCCTATTTCTGAAGAGTGGTAACACCAAACCACAAAACACGTCAAGCTAATTAGAAGCCATGTTTGTACTTACATGTTCTCTGCAATGATTATGCCATAATTTACATACTTTTGGTTCTAGGATTGAGCTACCACCATTGTAGGGTTTCTTTCCTATCACACCCAATGTGGATTAGACAGCTTGGAGGTCATCTCAATATTTTTAGATATTGCTGTAATATGTTAACATTTACATGTACGTGTATATATATATATATATATATATATATATATGAATTTTAATGGGTTATTTATCACTACTATCAATTATTGCTTTTTTCTTTGTTATACAGTAGGGATGAGCCAAACACCCCCCCCCCCCCCCCCGGTTCAGTTTGCACCAGAACTTGCAAACAGGCAAAAACTTTGTGCGAACACCGTTAAAGTCTATAGGACAGGAACGTGAAAAATCAAAAGTGCTAATTGTAAAGGCTTATATGCAAGTTATTGCCATAAAAAGTGTTTGGGTACCTGGGTCCTGCCCCATGGGACATGGATCAATGCAAAGAAAGGTTTTAAAAACGGCCGTTTTCAGGAGCAGTGATTTTAATAATGCTGAAAGTGAAACAATAAAAATGAATATTCCTTTAAATATCGTGCCTGGGGGGTGTACTTAGTATGCCTGTAAAGTAATGCATCTTTCCCGTGTACCGAACAGTACCACAGCAAAATGACATTTCTAAAGGAAAAAAATTAATTTAAAATTGCTCCTGGCTAAAATGTATTGTTGGGTCCCGGCAATATAGATAAAAGTAATTGAAAAAAAACGCCCCCCCCCCCCAGTCCATTACCAGGCCCTTTGGGTCTGGTATAGATAATAAAGGGAACCCCGCACAAAATGTAAAAAAAAAGGGTCCCGCAATGTCCATTCAGCTTCTATCACAGCGTCCGATGGACCGAGATAAAAGAAAAAAAATGGAAAAAACTGACTGCAGGCTTTCTGCATTGACAGCTGTTATATAGCTGAGGACGGGACCACCCGTATGACCCCGCCCCCTCTGATGTTACATGACGTCACATGACATCAGAAGTGGCGGAGTCACCCGTTTTCGTCACTGGGTGGCCCCGCCCTCAGCTATATAACAGCTGTCAATGCAGAAAGCCTGCAGTCAGTGGGACGCCTCCCATGGCGGCAGAGTTTTTTCAGTATTTTTTTTTGGTTTTTTTTTAAATAAAATAACTTGTCCCAAATTGTCTACTGTCATTTTTTCCATTTTGACACTTTTTGGTGAATGTTTAGGGGTACAATGTACCTGATACCCATTCACATAGGTTGGGCAGGATCTGGGGGTCCCCTTTTTAAAGGGGGCTTCCAGATTGCAGTAAGTCCCCCGCAGACCCCCACAACCACCGGGTAAGGGTTGTGGGGATGAGGCCCTTGTCCCCATCAACATGGGGACAAGGTGTTTTGGGGGGACCCCAAATCATCCTCCCCATGTTGAGGGCATGTGGCCTGGTACGGTTCAGGAGGGGGGGTGCTCTCTCGTTCCTCCCCCTTTTCCTGCGGCCTGCCAGGTTGCGTGCTCAGATAAGGGTCTGCTATGGATTCTGGGGGGACCCCTACGCCATATTTTATTTGTTTTTGGCTCGGGGTTTCCCTTAAAATCCATACCAGACCTGAAGGGCCTGGTATGGATTTTGGGGGGACTCCCACGCAATTATTTTTTAAAATTTTGGTTTGGGCTGCCCCTTAATACCCATATCAGACCCAAAGGGCCTTGTAATGGACTGGGGGGGACCCATGCCGTTTTTTCAATTAATTTTATCTATATTGCCGGGATGTGGCAATACATTACAGCCTCGAGCAGTTTTAAATGACATTTTTTCCTTTACAAATGTCATTTTGCTGCTCTCATTCATAAAACTATGTACGGCTGCTGTGTAAGCAGCCTTACATAGTGTGGGGCGTGGACTCAGCCCCCTGAGCCATGATTGGCCAAAGGCAACCTGTCATTTGGCCACTCAGGGCTCTCGTAGCAGAGCACTGTGTCATTGGCCAAAGCATGCAGGTCAGGTGCATGCTTTGGCCAATCAGCAGCCGTCCATGCACTGCGATAGGACCTTGTTGTCTGAAATTCCGACCGTGTGTGGGCTCCATCACACATTTTCCATCGGAATTTCCGACATACAAAGTTTGAGAGCTTGCTATAAAATTTTCCGTCAACAAAATCCGTTGTCGGAAATTCCGATCGTGTGTACACAAATCCGACGCACAAAGTGCCACGCATGCTCAGAATAAATTAAGAGACGAAAGTTATTGGCTACTGCCCCATTTATAGTCCCGACGTACGTGTTTTACGTCACCACATTCAGAACGATCGGATTTTCCGACAACTTTGTGTGACTGTGCGTATGCAAGACAAGTTTGAGCCAACATCCATCAGAAAAAATCCATGGATTTTGTTGTCGGAATGTCCGATCAATATCCGACCGTGTGTACGGGGCATTAGTGTAGTGCGTCCTCTGCACAGTGTGCACCTGAAGCTACCCGAAGACAATTGCTGTTGTTCTGATCCTATTAATACCGCAGGCAGCTGCAGTATTTACAGTTAGTATACTGTGTCCTCTGCACAGTGTGCACCTAAAGCTACCTGAAGACAATTGCTGTTGCTCTGATCCTATTAATACCACAGGCAGGCAGCTGCAGTATTTACAGTTAGTGTACTGTGTCCTCTGCACAGTGTGCACCTGAAGACAATTGCTGGTGTTCTCATACTAACAATACTACAGGCAGGCAGTTGATTTTGCTAGCTGCAGTATCAGTATATATATTCATCCCAGCTTTGTGCAGCTACATCTCACTGCAGGCCATTAGTATGTCTGGAAGGCCAACAAGGAGAGGCAGACAGTCACAAGCCCATAAAAGAGGGCAAGCAGGCTCTGTGTCTAGAGGCAACAGTACTGGTCGTGGAGACGGTGCATCCTCATCAGCATGTGGCCGTGGGACACGCTTGTCCTTTTTTTTGGCAGCTGGCCGCGTTGAGCAGCAACATGCGGAAGACTCTCTCACCCAGGCTCAGGGTACTTTGGCAAAGCAGCTGCCAACGTGGCCTCTTTGCTCGGCTCAGTGGCATCAGTCACTCCTTCCCTAGCCCCACCATGTCCTCCTGAGGAGTCTCCCGAACTGTTTGACCACAGTGTTGGGTACATGCTCCAGGAGGACGCCCAGCGTTTTGAAGGCTCCGATGATGGTACCCAGCTTTAGGAAGGTAGTAACGTGAGCCCAGAGAGAGGGGGTGCCCAAGAAGGACAGCAATCTGGCAGTCTTGTTCCCCCAGCTGCATCATACTGCAAGCTTTGCTCCAGTGATGAGGAGGGAGGGGATGATGAGGTCACTGACTCAACATGGGTGCCTGATAGGAGAGAGGAGGAGGAGGAGAGGCACATCTCCAAAGAGGCAGGATGCCCTTCAGGGGCCAGTTTAAGGGCAGCACACTGACTGCATCACACCGCAGAGCTCCACATGTGCAGGGCGCTGCTGTCTCTGCGCATTATTCCAAAAGTTCTTTGGTGTGGGCCTTTTCTGAGACGAGTGCATCAGATCCCACCGCTGCTATTTGCAAAATATATTTCAAGCGTATCTCACGTGGCCAAAACATCACCCGCTTGGGCACCACATGCTTGACCACACATATGTCGACCTGCCATGCAGTTCGTTGCCAAGCGTACCTAAAAGACCCACACCAAAGAACAAAGCGGACCTCTCCTTGCTCCTCATCAGCTGGGATCTCTAACCCCACTATACCTTCAGTCCTCTCTGAAACCTGCACTGAGAGGAATGAAGGTGTAGAATTAGGAATCACAGCCAAGTACTTGCGGGCAATCTGCTATCGGTATACCGATGTCAGATTGTACCAGGCAAATTTCCCTGCCCCAGCTACTGCACCGCTGAAAGAAGTTCACTCCCAGTCATCCACATGCCCAGCGGTTGAATGCTAGCTTGGCTAAATTGCTAGCACTTCAACTACTGCCTTTTCAGTTCTTAGACTCTGCCCCCTTCCGTGAGTTTGTGGAATGTGCGGTTCCTCAGTGGCAGGTTCCCAAATGCTACTTTTTCTCACAGAAGACGATTCCGGCTCTCTACCGGCATGTGGAAGGCAATGTCTTGGCCTTGCTGGACAGGGCGGTCAGCGCCGCAGTAAGGTGCATATTACCGCTGACTCATGGTCCAGCAGGCATGGACAGGGATGTTTCCCATCTTTCACCGCGCACTGGGTGACTCTTCTGGCAGCTGGGAAGGATGAAGGACAGGGTGCAGTAGTGTTGGAGGTTGTTCCGCCACCACGCCTCCAAAATTATACTAGTGGTGATTCTGCCACACTTCTTTCCTCCACCCCCTCCTCTTCTTCTTCCTCCATGGCCTCTTCCTGTGCTGATTTGTCCTCGGAACCAGCGGTGCTCCGTAGGAGTTCAAGGGGCTACGCAAGCACGCAGGCAAAAAGATGCCATGCGGTGCTTGAGCTGGTGTGCTTGGGGGACAGGAGCCACACTGGGGAAGAGATTCTGTCAGCTCTGCAGGGGCAGGTTCAGAGGTGGTTGACGCCATGCCAGCTTAAGCCAGGTGTGGTGGTTTGCGACAATGGCACCAACCTCCTCTCCGCCCTCCGACAGGGACAACTGACCCATGTGCCCTGTTTGGCTCACGTCCTTGGGAAGGTACCCGAGCTTACAGGCTGTCCTGAGGCAGGCCAGGCAAGTCTGTGTGCATTTCCGCAGGTCATATAATGCCAGTGCTTGGCTGGCTGACCTCCAAAAGGAATTTAACCTGCCCAAGAACCGCCTAATCTGTGACATGCCCACCAGGTGGAACTCAACGTTGGCCATGCTGCAGCGGCTGCACATGCAGCAGAGGGCCATCAATGAGTACCTATGCAACCATGGCACCAGGACAGGGGACCTTGGTTTTTTTCCCCACGCCAGTGGGCTATGATCAGGGATGCATGCACTGTCCTGTCACCATTTGAGGAGGCCACGAGGATGGTGAGCAGTGACAGTGCATGCATCAGTGATACTGGCCCTCTTGTCCACTAGTTGGAGCACATGCTGCGTGGAATAATGGACAGGGCACTTGAGGCAGAACAGAGGGAGGAAGAGGAGGACTTCCTTACCTCTCAATGCCCCCTTTATCCAGACAGTGTTTCTGTGTGCCTGCCGATCACACAGAAAGAGGAGGAGAAGGATTGTGTCAGCATGGAGGTGGAGCCTGGCACTCAGTATCAGCAGCAGTCTTCAAGGGATCATTTACAGTCCAAAGAAACCCATGGACTTGTACGTAGCTGGGAGGAGGTGGCTGCGGATCATGTTGTCCTAGGTGACCCAGAGGACTTTGGACCGAATGCCTTAGCAAACCTACGCTGCATGGCCCCCCTGATCCTGCAAAGCCCGCGGAAGGATCCTCGTATTCGTGGTATCAAGGGGAGGGATGATTACTGGCTGGAAACCCTCCTTGATCCACATTACAAGGGTAAGGTTGCGGACCTTATCTTGCCATCGCAGAGGGAGCAGAGGATGAAACTTCTTCGGGAGGCCTTTCAGAAAGGTTTGTGCAATGCGTTTCCAGAGCCTGGGAGGTTACAATTTCCTGGTCCTCCTGGACAACGTGTTGTTGAGGCTTCGGACAGTCACAGAAGGAGCGGTTGAGAAGGTGGCCATCTGACCGATGCGTTCAGACAGTTTTTTAGTCCGCAGCCCCAAGGTCTGATCGGTTCCAGCAACCATCGCCAGCGTCTGAATCACATGGTGCAGGATTACCTAGGGGCAAGATCAGACTTGGACACCTTTCCCACCGAAAATCCTCTGGGTTACTGGGTCTTGAGGATGGATCACTGGCCAAAGCTTGCACAGTATGCAATTGAGCTACTGGCCTGTCCTGCATCCAGCATTCTTTCGGAATGCACATTCAGTGCTGCTGGAGGCTTTGTAACCGATCACAGGGTGCACCTGTCCACCGAATCGGTCGATCGGCTGACCTTCATAAAAATGAATCAGTCTTGGATCACCAGCTACTAAGCACCTGATGCTGATGTAACCGATTAATTTTTTTTTAATGTGAGATCCCTTCAAGACTGCCTATGCTTATGCTGAGTGACTATCTTGTTATGCTGAGTGACAATCCTCTTCCTCCTCAATTTTCATGCTGATAGCTTGTAAGAACATTTTTGGTTCTGGGCACCGCCACCAGTGGCCAAGGCCCAATTTTTCAGCCCCTGTTTGACAGGGGTGTGTAATTACAATTTTTGATGCAATACTTTGCATCAGTAGTCATTCCTGCGCTCCAACTATAGTATCTGTGAGGGTTGCAGTGTTGTGGCACCAGTGCCTAAGGCCCAATTTTTCTGCCCCGTTCAACAGGGACATGTAATTACAATTCTTGATCTAATATTTCACAGCAGGGCCCATTCCTGCGCCCACCAAGAGTAACTATGAGGGCTTACAGTGTTGTGGCAACACCACCACCACCAAAGGCCCAATTTTTCTGCCCCGTTCAACAGGTGCATGTAATTACAATTCTTGATATATTTCACAGCAGGGCCCGTTCCAGTGCCCACCAAGAGTAACTGTGAGGACTTAGTGTTGTGGCAACACCAACACCTAAGGCCCCAATTTCTGCAGAGTATATAGGGCAGGCCCCTACTTTCAAACATCCAACTTACAAATGACTCCTACTTGCAAACGGAAGGAGACAACAGGAAGTGAGATGAAATCTACCCCTAAGAAGGGAAATTCTCTCCTGTAAGAGTTAATATGGGAAAAACGTGTCTCCTCTTCACTGATGCTTTATAACCAATCCTTGTTTCACTAAAAACCCCAAATTTTCAAAAAACATTTGTCATTGGGGCAGAAAGTGAGGTGAAATCTTCTGAAGAGGTGCACAGACAGCAAAACAAATGTTACAGGGGTGATAACCCTTCCCTATGTTTTCCAGAAAGCTTAAAAATAGATTTTTTGGCTGGAGCTACACTTTAAAAATGTACCAGTTCAAAATTACAAACAGATTCTACTTAACAACAAACCTACAGTCCCTGTCTTGTTTGCACCGCCTGTATACTGCTGTTCAGAGTATATAGGGGGCCCCACGCCTTTCCTTTTTTTAATTTGGGTGTGGGGTTCCCCTTAATATCCATACAAGAAGCAAAGAGCCTGGTAATGAACTGGGGGGGGGGGGGGTACCCATGCCGTTTGTCTCACTGATGATCATCCATATTGCCGGGACCCAACATAACATTAAAGCCGCAAGCAGTTTTAAATTACTTTTATTCCTTTAAAAATGTCATTTTGTGCAGGGACTGTTCTAAGCACGGGAAACACAAGCCACTTTACAGGCATACTATAGACACCCCCCAGGTACGATATTTAAAGGAATATTTCACCTTTTTTTTCACTTTAAGCATCATTAAAATCACTGCTCCCGAAAAAACGGCCGTTTTTAAAATTTTTTTTGCATTGATACATGTCCCCTGGGGCAGGACCCGGTTCCCCAAACCCTTTTTAGGACAATTACTTGCATATTAGCCTTTAAAATTAGCACTTTTGATTTCAAACGTTCGAGTCCCAGAAACTTTAATGGGGTTCTTAAGTTCGCGCAAACTTTCGGTCCGTTCGCAGGTTCCGAAGCGGGGGTGTTCGGCTCATCCCTAGTGAGGTGTACAAAGACGAGTGTGTCTTGCCTGCAGTCAAGCATGGTGGTGGGAATGTCATGGTCTGAGTCTGGGGCTGAATGAGTGCTGTCGGCATTGGTGACATACTGAAGCAGAGCATGATCCCTTACATATATACCCAATGTGCGGCGCTAAAGTGAACATATGCAGGGTACATATATATTATACAAATAACCTAAAAAATTTTTTTTAACATATCCCAAGTGTAAGTGCTCAATAATGCTAAATAATACAAGTAAATGTATTACACAGCCCTTAATAATGTTTTCAAACAAACAATAATAATAGTCCATAGAGATAACAAAGGAATAGGTGAAAAAAAGTGTTGTCTTCATGCAGTGTGCACTCTTCCCCCACCAGGTGTACCCTCACCTTAAGGGTTATACAAATAAGCCTGTAGTGAATGGCAACAGCTTAGATGGTCATCATGTGTTTTCCTCATCCATATAGTGGCTGGTTATTTTTAAGCATAGATCCCATATTCATTCCACCTCCTGGTAAAAACGCTGGTCAACAAAGCCACAGCTTCCTCCTGGTATTTCAGCTCATCCAGGGTATAACAGAAGCGTGCAATAGTGTAATTCCGTTTAAAATGAATTTAATATCAACTTAAGCATAACATTACACTCACACTTAATATGTTTAAAAACCTCATTGAGTTGTGCTGGTATATTGGGGGTGAGATCGTCACCTGCAGTCCCGGTGTACGGTGTTTCCTCTGTCTTCTATCTCCACAGCACTTCCTACTTCCTTGTGCATCAGCCAGTCAAGCTCCTCCTACCAGTTTTGTCACACCTCGTGACTTCCTCTGGGAGTTCTGATTGGCTGATGTGTACCTCTTGTTATTTTGTCAGGGCTGGCTCAGCCCTTCCTTCTCTGAGCTGGCCGCTCAGCTGTCGGCTAATTGCCAGCTCTCATCTCTCTCCACAGTTAACCAGCTGTTGTGGATCTGCTCGTCAGTCCAGCTCACTTCATTCCTGCCTTCGCCTTGATCACATCACAAGAAACCATCTCCCGCGTTCTTGTTTAAAGACTGGCTTTGCTGACATCCCTTCTGGCTCCTTATCCTGCTTGCTGTTCCTCTACTTGGATCCCTGACTTCTGGCCTGGCTGATTACCCGATCTGGTTACTGAACTCTGGCTTGGCCGATTACCCGATCTGGTTATTGAACTCTGGCTTGGCTGACTACCTGATCCGGTTACTGGACTCTGACTATGCTTTGACTACGCTTACTCTATTTACCTTTTTATTTTTATTAATAAACAAGTGTGATTTTACTGTACTTCTGTCTCGGTCTGGTTCATGGTTTCTGACATATTTATAGTGGCGAACGCCGCCATTTTCTCGTAGCCCGCAATTGCAGGCACATTGTGGCAGCTATACAGCGATTCCTTGATGCTGGTGCGACCTAAATACATATATGCTCACCACCTGATCTCACATGGAACATAGATGTAATGGATATAAATTGTACAAGCCAGCAATGTATCCTTATAAAACGGACCATCATGATCCCATACTTAAAAATATATACTCATAATAAAAACGAAACCTAGTGGTGAATACTAAAAATGGCATAGAGCGAATAACTTATTGTAGGGAATTACTCCATGACTCATTATGATCATGGAACCATAATAGCCACATATATTATGTAGTGGTGTTAAGGTCACCACAACTATCAGAAAGGACCCTATTATCTTTATGTATCACCATACTATCAATATTATATGTACATGCTGGGGTTACACAATGAGTAGTTACTCCTCCATACTGTACATAGAGGTGGGAACATGGTTTGTGATTACTACATCATATGTAACCCCAGTAATCCCCAATATATCAATGAAACCAGATCAAAAAATGATATATGGTAGGGAAAATACAATGATGTTTTATAAGGAAATACAGAAATATTTTTTTTTAAATTACAGAGATATTTTTAAAAATAGAATAAAATTAATAATTAAAATCAGATCTTAGAAATTGGCTAGAAAACAATTAAGATCAAATTCCCTGTTAAAACCTCTGCCCAACTCATATACCCACCAGGACTCCCTGTGGCTGAGTATCCTAATGCAGTGGCTGCCCCTCCAGTGTTTCTTGTACTTTTCTATACCCCAGAAGGTCATCCCTAGAGTTTTTCTATTATGTACCGTCCTAAAATGCTGATACAGATATTCTTCCGTTTTTCCTTTAACAATTTGATAGACATGTTCTTTGATTCTTAAATGCATTGCCCTTTTTGTTCTTCCTATATACATCATGCCACATGGGCATTGAAGGGCATAAACTACACCTTCTGTATTGCATGATATAAAGTCCCTAAGGATATATTCCTTTGTTACCGGTAGCTGCCCTGCAACTGTAGCATCTGCCACTGGCATAAAAACCCTTTCCATTGAATAATGTTATCGTGTTAACTCTTGGGGGTTCCACTACATTTTTAACCAGTTGATCTCTCAAGTTAGTGGCACGTCTATATATGAACCTTGGTTTATCCGGGATGAGCATCTTTAAAATATCATCACATTTTAATACATTCCAGTATTTTTCAATAATTCTTTCGACCTGTTTGTATTGAATGTTATAATCCATTATTAAAGCAGGGGGTAATTCTTGTCTTTTCTGTGTTGGTTTATTCAATAATAGTGCATCCCTATCCATGTTGCCAACCCTCCTGTCTCTTTTATCTATAAAATCATGCTCATTACCCTTTCATAATAAATTTGCTCGCTAACTGTAGTGACTGCTCCTCATAGTCACCAGTAGAGGTGCAATTTCTTTTAACCCTGAGGAACTATCCTCTCGGTATGTTTATCAACCACAGTTTGTGATGGCAACTATTTTGTGGAATGTATGAATTCCTATCCGTTGCTTTAAAATGAGTTTTTGTAATTATCTTGTTGTCCTTATTGATAATTTCTAGATCTAAAAAGGGTATCTTGATATGGCTGCTTTCCCAGGTCAGTGTAATATTTTGATTCATTCTTGCTAGGAATGTATTAAGCTTGTCTGCACTCCCATCCCAAAAGATAATCAAATCATCTATTAATCTATTGTAAATTTTCAATTGACTTGGAGAATTATGTAATCCAACTTCCTCTTCCCACTTGGCCATATATGAATTTGCTATACTGGGGGCAAACCTAGCTCCCATAGCTACCCCCTTATTTGGAGGTAGAATTGATCCTGGTGCCAAAAATAATTATTTTTTAGGCAGAAATCCAGACAGTCCACTATAAATTTCTTTTGTTGTCTATTCATATCCTTATGATTCACTAAGGCCCACTTGGCCGCATTGATAGTGCCCTTGTGATTAATATTTGTGTACAAGGATGCTACATGATCCCCCTGCCTTCGGAGACTGGGCCACAGGGCAGTATTCCAATGATAACGACCCCAAACACACCTCCAAGATGACCACTGCCTTGCTAAAGAAGCTGAGGGTAAAGGTGATGGACTGGCCAAGCATGTCTCCAGAACTAAACCCTATTGAACATCTGTGGGGCATCCCCAAAGAGAAGGTGGAGGAGGGCAAGGTCTCTAACATCCACCAGCTCTGTGATGTCATCATGGAGGAGTGGAAGAGGACTCAAGTGGCAACCTGTGAAGCTCTGGTGAACTCCATGCCCAAGAGGATTAAGGCAGCGCTGTAGAATAATGGTGGCCACACAAAATATTGACACTTTGGGCCCAATTTTGACATTTTCACTTAGGGGTGTACTCACTTTTGTTGCCAGTGGTTTAGACATTAATGGCTGTGTGAGTCATTGTGAGGGGACAGCAAATTTACACTGTTATACAAGCTGTAAACTCACTACTTGACATCGTAGAAAAGTGTTATTTCTTGAGTGTTGTTACATGAAAATATATAATAAAATATTTACAAAAAATGTGAGCGGTGTACTCACTTTTTGTGAGATAGTCTATTAGTCTATTTGTACTATAATTAACGTATTTATAAACATACATATTGATAGTTGTTTTCCCTACGACTGTGTGCTTCAAAGTCCCACTTGCCCTATTCCCCCCCCCCAAATTATTTCCGCTGAGAATGTGTGTCGGCCATCCGTTCCCCCGGTAGTCACCATCAGGCTCCCGGAAAATCGGTGTAGGCGCTACACAAGCTTAAAAAAATTAAGTTTTGCAGCAGACAAAAGCAGACAGCTATGAAGAGAAGATGCATTTCCTGTTCTCATTCCTGGTTTGTAGTTGCAGGACAGATGCTGGATGAACATAAACACAGTAATGTTTTCCCTGGCCAAGGAAAAGCAGACATTATATATGCAATGTCACTTTGTATCCCTGCAGATCTGTCATACTGTATGTAGGCTGCAAACAATGGCCTCCCTCTAAAAAATGCTCCTTGGCTGACAATGATTTGTCTGACAGTGATTGTAATACCTTGGCTTCTAAAATGCTAGTCTATTACTTTCAATACCAGTTCCCCCCAACCCCCTCTATAAATACTTACCTGATTCCTCTCTTGATCCAGCACTACATCACAGGAGTATGTAAGAACAGTGGGAACCATTGGTTCCTGGTGCTGTCAGTCAAGTCCTGTGAGGCGAGATCAGGGGGTGTGGCTCAGCCGCACTGTGTGTGTCTATGGACGCGCACAGCCTGGTTCAGAACTGCGTCCGCACAGGTGCCCCCTCAGCACAACTCATCTGCGAGGAGGGAAGAGTGGACAGCGTAAGCAGGAGACTCCAGAAGAGGACGTAAGGGGCCACTATGTGCAATACCACTGCACAGTGCAGGTAAGTATAACTAATTTTTTATTTTAATTAGAAAAAAAAATAGTTTTTTCAACTGGAAATGCTATTCCCCTTGTGGCACACCTGACCTTGTGGTTTGGTGCTGGAGTCAGTTGTGCGGTCTTTCTCTGTCTCTCTGGTTCAACTGAGCATTATTTGGTATCTTTCCTTATGGCCTTTTTTCCTCATTTTTATTTTTGTTTATGGCTTTCTTTTCTCTCTCTCTCCCTGATAGCTTCTTGGGGTTTGGTGAGTCTTGTGTGCGCACACACATGCGGTTCTTTCTTTTTCCTTTTTTCCTGTGGGGCTGCATGCGCAGAGCATGGAATCTGATCAGTGGCCATCTTAGTTGTGGGTGGGGTGAGTTTGTGCATGCGCAGTGTGGTGGGGCCGTTCGATGGCCATCTTCAATGACTAGTTTTCTGTAGCAGGTGTTATCACACTATCTGGCATGTTTCCCTGGTGATCACTACACAGTGGAAGCGGCTTATATGACACTGGCTGAGTATTACATTGACCATTTAGCTCTGTGGATGCTTTCATTGAATTAGATGCTGCCGTTTTTTAAATAATATTATGTAAGTGTAGTATATGGCACAATAGCAATATATTAAACATTACAACTGGTTTGATCCTAGGTTCCATTCCCTGATAGGCACACAGCAGCCAGGCACACAAACTTTTACAGGTACTCCAGACAATGACCAGGTCGTAAATGTCTTTTTTTTGTGGTTTTTATTTTTTGGGTATGAACTTGGATGGGATGAAGGTGAGCCTAGGGATACTCCAATGAACTGAAAACTGGTAGTAGAGGACACTATTGCTGAAGTTTAATTCAGGGTAAAGTCACCCCCGTTGAAGTGTAGCACTCCTTGTGTACATAGTGTAGGTACATTTCGTTAGGCTCCACTGTAGCCAGTGGAGCCAGGGTTAAAGTAGAGCTCAACCCAAAATGGGAAGCTTCGCTGCCACATTTGGCAGCTTGGGGGGGAGTGGTTACCTGGTTTTGACAGGTACCCACTCCCAATTCCGCCTGACTTTGCCACCGTGAACCCATTCGGAAGTTCGGGCCCCTCCTCCTTTCCCACAATTCTCCATCATTGATATTAGAGGCCCATCACTAGTATTAATGGGAGTAATAGTGCCCCATCATTGGTATCACAGGGAGGAATAGTGCTTCATCACTGGTGTTAGTGGGAGGAATAGTGCTCCATCATTGGTGTCAATGGGAGGAATAATGCTTCATCACTGGTGTAAATGGGAGGAATAGTGCCCCATAATTGGTGTCTATGGGAGGACTAGTGCTCCATCATTCGTGTCAATGGGAGGAATAGTGCCCAATCATAGTGGAATGAATAGTGCCCTATTGGTGTCGGTGGCAGGAACTATGTCAACAATAGTGGAGGGAATAATGCCCCATGGGCCAGCTAAAAGCAAGCAAAGAGCCGCATCCCGCCCCGGGCTGCAGTTTGGAGTCTACTGTCTTAGAATAACCGGGAGGTGAAGCCCCCATCAATCTACATGTAATATCCCACCCCCATTGTGTTTAGCTAGTTAGTGGGCATGGAGGAGGAGGCAGGGAGGGGGCTGTCATTTACCACTGTGTGTACGCCCACATGTATGACTCTATAGTCACACGGGCTGCTGTCAGATCACCTTGAGGCTAGGTGACAGATGCTCACTGTTGGGATCAGGAGTGCACCGCAAGGTAGTGGACCCTACGGCTGACTGCTGCGGATGGGAGTCAGGGTGGTAAGGAAGCCAGGGCCGCTGGAACACCAACACGGATCCCACTGGGGTTAGAGTGTAAGATTCCCTGGGGCGCGGAGTCTAAGAGCCAGCAGGTGTTCACTAAAGCCTCTAGTGGTGAGGATGGACTGGGCTGCAACTGGCTCCAGGTCGCGACGCCCAGGGTCCCCCAGCTCACACCCACAGTAGGCAACAGGAGGATAGGGATAGTAAGGGAATAAGCCAAGGTCGGGGCCACAAGCAGACAAGGACAACAGAGTTCACACCAAGGTTGTCATGGACATACTACTTCCAGACCTGCAACAGGGCTCAGGCGCATCCCCACCAACAGGTTCCCAGTAACGAACAGGCGTGCGCCAATGCGCATGTGCCGATCGCAGAGATCGCACGCACAGTGATTCGGCTTTGGCGCCCAGTGGCCTTTAAGAGGGGCTTCCACAATTCAGCACTTGCTGTTTGATCTGCAGCTTCACCTGTGACCTGTTCCTGTAATCAGCATCCGATCACCTGACCTGGCTCTCTGACCACGCTGCTGTCTCCAATCCTGAACCTTGGCTTTCCCTGACTCTGATTCTGTTTACCTGCCTGTCTGATCTCCTGTTACCAGAAACCAGCCCGAACTTGACTATTCATTGCCTGCCGAATCTGTTGAACTGATCCACTGTGTATGACCCGGCTTGTCTGACCTTGCTTCTACCTGCTGTGTGCACCCTGCTGACCTGCATCCAGCTTACCTGCATCCTGCTGACCTGCATCCAGCTCACCTGCAGCCTGCTGACCTGCATCCAGCTTACCTGCAGCCTGCTGACTTGCATCCAGCTCACCTGCATCCTACTGACCTGCATCCGGCTTACCTGCTGACTTGTATCCAGCTTACCTGCACCCGGCACTCCAGTCAGTTCCAGTGTCTCCCAGTGGACATCATCTCCAGTTCCAGAGAATCCACCAGGCACTCATACCCCACTGTGCTCCTACGGTCACTGTCCTCAACTCCAGTGATCTGGGAACCAGGGCTGTACGAGAGGTCTCCCTCTGCACGTCAGGCTCACATACGAGGTACGTGTCAAAGGTTCAGGGTCGCAGGCAAACGGGGATAGTCGGGGACACGCCAAAGGTCAGGGTCACGAGCAGACAGGAATAGTTGAGAACATGCCAAGGTCGGTAACAGAAACAAACGTAGAGCACGCAGCAGGCAGGAAACAAGAAGCCAAAGCACACGGTTGATCAGCAGGGCTGGCCTGCAGTGCAAAGGCTAATATAGAGTTCTCTGATAGGAGCTGGGATGGAGCCATGCTAGAGCAGTCAGGTGAGAGTCAGCTGGTCTCTAGAGACGAACACATGGAGACAGGTAAGCTGGCAGACAAAACTATTGCATAACCATGACAGCTGCTCAGATGTGATAGGGAGGAAATGCTCAGCATATAAACTCAATGAAAACTGAGCATGTGCAGAATTGCCAACCCTGCTCTGCAAAATCCCTAGCTCCATTGGGGACTTGGACAGAAGTGGGAGATCAGCAGGATCAACCAGGTTTTTTGCAGAATACAGAAAACGAATCTCATAGTGACTGAATATGAACAGCATGTAATACACTATTTATAGGGCTTGTCCAGCCCCTGCAAGTCCCAACCAAGAATCTGGGTCACAGGAGAGCAGAACTAAGTGCACACCTGTGACTAACATGGCTTTGGCCATACGACTTCAAAATCCGATAGAGGTTCTCACTTGCTACCATTCTTCTAAAAAATGTGATTTAATTATTGTGTTTGTCCCCACTGGAGGGACTTTCCCTCACTTTCTGTTTTATTCGACACCTGTCAAATGGACAGGAAGTGGGAAGACTTTCTTTAATTTCCTGTTCTATTTGAACCTAAAATAGTCAGGAAGTAAGAAAAAATATCTCATAGGGACAAGGACAAATATAGAAAAAATAAACCCTTTTCAATGCTAAGCTATAAAAAAAAAATAAGTTTTGGTTTTTGTCACGATAATTACGCTGTTTTGCGCTCCTGCAGAGTAGCTAGACTAGACACCAGCAAATAATTATTTGGAAGAATGCAGTGGATCCGGCTGTGATGGTTCAGGGGTTCCTCCATCATACCATTATTTTCTCCTATGAAAAATCAAGATATGTTTTTGCGGGTTTTTATACGTGTCCCCACACAAAATTAGAATAGCGGGTATTTTTGAACATAATTAACAATTGCTGTGCAGCACAGAGTGAGTCATTGTGATCAATTATCAGCTATTAGTTACTGTCAGCATTCCTGTGGCTTCTTTCAGGAAACCAGCAGAGATGCGCATACCAAAATGACTTCCCTCTTCCTTTCAAGCCTTATCGCCAATACTGTTACTTATGATAAGCTCCCAGGGTTCTAACATCTATATTTATGAATGTCACCTGCAGCATTCTCTATAGGTCAACATATGATCTATGTTAATTTGTCCTTGTGTGTGTGTCTGTAAAGAACGTATCTTATGTTCATCACATGTGCATTTCAATGCATTTACAAATATACATTTCTCTGGTGTTTATCAGTGCTGAATATATAACTTGAGCCGAACTTGAGATCCCAAGGAGATATTTTCCTACACGCAGCTGACTTCCTGTCAGTAATCTCATGCTGAGGACAGTCTCTGCTTCTTCCATTTCCATTCCTCCTTTAGCCTGTTACCCACCCTCCATGTCATTTAACCCTTTTGTTGTTAGTCATTTTTGTGTTTTTCTGCACTCACGTTTAGCAAAATCATTTTAGGTCTGAAGATTAATTAAAACCCCTTAAATATTATCTAATTCATAAATGCAGAGTCGCTGGAGAATAAAATAGTGGTAGTTCCAATTTTTTATGTCATACGATATTTGGGCAATGATTTACCAAGCACAAAATTTCAGTTACAAAAAAAACACAATAATGTTAATTATAGGGCAAAATATAAAAGATGAAGTTGCGCTGAGTAAATAGATGGCCAATTTGTCAAGCTTTAAATTTGCACAAGCCTGCAAAACGACGACAAACTTCGGAACCCTAAATTTTCTTTAGGTGATGCTTTAATCATTTTAGAGTTAATTATGAATAGTGGCCCTATAATTAATTCTCTTACTCCAGCAAGGGTGGCGATATGTAGCAAGTGTATTGGTTACATTTATGTTTGTGTGTGCATACATGTGGGGGCAGGACAGATTTCCTTTCCTTGTAACTAGTTTTCGATCTAGGTACATACCATATGGTCTATGCCAACAGATCTCAGTTTGTAGATTAAGCGGCTATGGGGGACTATAAGGGACTGTATCAAATGCTAATGCAAAATCCAGATACACCACATCCACAGGCTTTCCCTTATCTAGATGGCAGCTCACTTTCTCATAGAATGTTAACAGATTAGTTTGGCAAGAACGACCTTTTGTAAACCCGTGCTGGAAGGAAAAAGCCCTATGGACGGCAGGATCACCAGGTACTTTACTGTAAATCACAGGTAACATTAATATTAAAAACAGCAGAGATAGTTAATATATGTATGCCCATGACCAATGTAGTCCAGATGTACCCATTTTACCTTTTACTGCTTTACCACTTGTACTCCAACAACCCATTATCTTACCCTCCTAAAATGATGAGACCACACCTTGATTTTGTAGTATAAATGGCCATAACTGCCTTTTTATTAAAACAATCTGAATAAATAACTCCAATATAAAATAAAATATATAACAAAATATAACATCAGTGAAACAATTTGTTTCAACCCCAATCTGTTGATCAATGACGGAGCCCCACATTCCACCACATATACCACCAATACACTGCGGGACCTTTTCCAACATGATAGGCCTCCAGCTGTATAACCCCTTGCTGAGCCACAAACCTCCCCACCACCTTATTAACTCGTATGCAGGCCTTATTAATTAGTGCCACAGACCTTGCCCTGTGCCACGTCATCCGAGCAACAATGTCGGACCACGGCAGCAAAGTGTTAGGGAAAGCCGTGTGCATCTGTACAAAATCAGACTTGACATCCGAGATCAGTTCCCTGACCGTTCGGAATCATTACCCCCAGCGTGTATCACCAAAACATCTGGCGTTCTTTCCAACCACGCATAGCGCTCCACTTCTGCTACTACCCTACCCCACATCATCCCGGGCACCCCTAGCCAGCGCACGTAAGCCTCTCTCCTTGAGATACCCAACTGTCTGCCATCTGGTCTCACATTTCCTCTCCTGGCCCCCCAACAAACATAGGAGTGACCCAGGATCCAGGCGAGGCGTATAGACCCTCCATCTGAAACGAAAAGACGAACAAAGCAAAGGTGACATAAACAAGAACAAAATATCCCCAAACAAGAGCACCGCATGTGAGTCCAGCCTACCCTCGCATGCATGTTTTGTTTTTTTTTTCTTTTATGATTCCACTGCCAGTTGAGGCCTTATGTAGGTACGGAATCTCTTCGACTCCCACCTACCAATCCTTCGCACAGCCACCTCATCCAACCCACATCTGGCAGCTTCAGTGGCCACCCCGATGCGGATGGAGTGTAAAGCGTATGCCGCCCAATCCAACCGAGCCCCTTTTAAACATTTCCTGAACACCGTTACGAATTGGAATTTCGACAAGTAGGACCCATCCTCATGCCTCAGCAATGGCCCTCCCCCAGCTGGTCTAATCCTTACAAAATCCCTTACCGCTTCCACAGGGCATACCTTGGACCCCTGGAAAAGCAAACAACAGCACATCCACCACCTTACCCTTCTGATCCGTTTTGGACCCACGCAGCTGTAAACGCACCCTGTCAGTGTATACCCGCATGTTCTGTTCCAAAAGCCCTCCCGCCAAACGCCGCAATGGACTCACCAATTCCCCAATGCGAAATGCCCCATAAAATGCCAGCGCAAGAGTCGCTGTAAAAAGCAAACCATCATAACTCGAGGTACACACCGACCCCAGCTTCCCACAGATGGACAGTAGGTTTGCAAAAGTGACAGGCCGTTGTGCATCTTTTGTCTTGTGACTCTTACGGTACACTTTTATTGCTTGCCTAACCCAAAAATCTTTAGTCCAATCCTCCCCCCCCCCCGCAGTTTAAAAAAGAATGACAGACCCACCATCTTCCTCTTGATGGAAGACACCGATCCCCCGCTTTCCATGTTCCTGGACACAAAATACAGGACCAACAATATTACCTCCAACCCATCCGTGCCAACCCTGGCCTCCTGCACTAAACACAACCATTCCTTTCATACCTTCACATAAGCCGCCCATGTGGACTCACTCACTGACTGCTGAATCCATCCAAGGCCAGTTCCCAAATCCAGCCCGGGCAAGGAACTCCTTCCTTCTCTGCTGCTGGAGCCAGCTCTCTGAACTTTTCCCACTGAAATCGAGACAAGGAGTCAGCCAGTGTGTTGTTGATGCCCGGTATATGAACAGTATAGATAAAAATGTTCAATTGCAAGCACCGTAACACCAACTGCCGTAGTAGCCTTATGGCAGGTTGTGAAGACGCTGACATGCGATTGACCACTTGAACCATGCCCATGTTGTCGCAATTCAATCTCAGTTTCAGGTTCCAGCATGCCTCACCCCACAGCTCCATAGCCAGCACCACAGGAAAAATTTCCAGTAGTACCAGGTTACAAAGTAACCCCGCTTCCTCCCAGGACTGGGGCCAAGGTTCCGCACTCCATCGTCTCTGAAAGAACGCACCGTACCCTGTGGAGACCGCAGCATCCGTGAACCAATTCCACAACAAAGTTACTCACCGGACCAGACATCCACACCAATCTGCCGTTGTACGAGGCCAAGAACTGATACCATACCTTCAAATACTCCAGGTGTTCCCTGGTAAGCTGAACGAAATGGGTCGGGGGCCTTTAACACCCGCTGTAGCCGCCGACAGCCGCCAGCAAAATACCCTACCCATGGGGATGATCCTACAGGCAAAGTTTAATTTACCCAGCAATGACTGCAGAGTCCTCAACTGTACTTTTTGCAGTCCGTGGATCTCCCGAATTTTCTTCTGTAAGTCCTCCAACTTACCCGTAGGCAACCGGCATTCCATTGCCACTGAGTCGATCACAATGCCAAAATAACTAATTTCCGTCATCGGGCCTTCTGTTTTATCGGCTGCCAACGGCACTCCGAACCTTTCTGCAATGTGTTGCAACGTAGAGAGTAAAATCGCACACACAACGGAGGAAGGGGGGCCTATGCATAGAAAGTCATCCAAATAATGTAGGCCCATGGCCACTTCTTTTGCAAATCTTTCCCCCATCACCCCTGGATGTTGTAATGCTGATTTTAGATTCCTTGCCATCGGAGGAACCACCGCCAATGAACACGGGTTCTTGAAACCATCCTGAAAACCTGAGGAAAGCAGCAACGCCGCTTCCCTATCCGGATACCTATTTAGGAAAAGCTGCATCCTTTCCCTCCTCACCAGCGTCCCTTTTGTGAGCAGGCTCGCCGGTACACTTCTCTCTCTTGAAGCACCGTGATAATGTATGGGCTCCCCCACACGTGAGCACTTGTGCTTGAATCCCCCAAACAAGAGCCCTCGTTGTACTGCCAACATACGCCCCATTTTTTCCCGGCCAGCAGTCCTAAGGAATGTGTACCCCCAGCCCCCCCGAAGAAACTGAGGCGGGGTCCTCGCTGACGACATAAGTCGCATCCACAGGTTAATATCTTTATGATCCCACTGCAGAGAAGGACGAACCGCTCTGCGCTGTCTAACTTGTTCATATCTTAGCCAAGCAGAACCCCCGTATACCCTGTGCGCCTCCCCGATAGCGTCCATGTAACAGAACAATGCCGAACAATATTCGGGGTTCTTCTCTCCAATGACGCTCCCCATAATGGCAAATGCCTGTAGCCAGTTACCGAACGTACGTGGGATCAACCTGTACCTCCTTTTCTCCTCATTGTCTTTCTTGGAGTCGTCCGGCTTGACCCTATCCAAATTTCTCCAAAGGCAACAGGGAAAAAATCTCCACATACTCACCCTTGCAAATCTTATCTCGGACCTCCTGCTTCAAATGAGCTCTCAGCAGGCCTTCAAAGCACACATACACCTCACATTTTGCCACGTCCGCAATCCTTACCACATCTGTCCTCCCAGAAACCTCCAGAGTCCTTTTTTCGCTGCCTTCTCTGTGCCAGACCCTGCTCCCGTTGGCCCAGTAGTCGGCTCCGCAGGGGCCGCTGCGACCCCTGCCACCCCAGCCGGAGTCATCCCTCCGCCATCCCCAGCTGTCCTGCTCGCTGTGTGTGCCCACGGGGGTACTTGTGGGGGCTGCCCTTGCCCCCCCAAAATGGCCTACCAAGGCCCGCAGACCCTCCAGTAAATCCCTGAACTGGCGGGCCTACTGTTCACCAGTTGTTGGTCAGGAACCTCCCCCGCCAACCGTGGCAGAGGGGCGGCTGCCCCTGCTGCACCCGTTGTCACCACCCCTAACAAATCATTCAAAGCATTTGACAAACAAATTATTAGTGGACTCACCGGGCTGACCGGGAGTCTTCCCAACAGCCGTCGCGCTGTTCTCTCTCGACTGTTCTTGCTCGCGTGGCTCCTCCTCCTCCAACACCTCACCTTCACACCTGTCGTCTTCAACTGGGACCGGTGGTGTTGCTAGCTCCCCAGGTGAAGAGGTCCTGGAGGCCATATACGCCCTCTGTTATGGGGTCTGTCTTGCCCCCGAAGCTCCGCCTCCTGCTGTTGTACTGTGCTGCACTGCTCTTGCTGGAACTCGGCCGGCCTGTACTTGACTCCATCCACCATCTTGCCCCAATTCCCACCGTCCGGATAGGCCACGCCCACCCGCGTCATTGCCAGCCTTGTCGTTCCCAGCCGAGGTGGCTGCTCCTGCTGATCTCCTCCTCCGGGCCTCCCCCCTCGGATCGTGCAGAGCTGCAGGGGGGGTCGCTCGAGTGTCAGTCCCGCGATTTGCGGGCGGAAAAGCGGCGCCATGCAGGCTCGTGGCCCTGCCCATCGAGCTAGGCCGGCGGCGTGTAGTCCACCCGGGCACAGGTGCAGCCGGCTGTTGGCTCCTCTTAGCAGGTGGTGTCGATCAGTCCCCCAGCGGGCTCCTGGGCTGGCGAACGGGCCTAGCAGGAGAAAAACGCGCCGGAGGCCGAGACCTCCGCACGCGTGGTGAGAACCTCACTTCTCTGTGCCAACCCACCTGCTTCATCTTTGATCAGGGCCGCAACCTGGCTGTGCAGCCAATCCGGTCCCCTGCTTGCTGCCGCCTGCCTCAGCCTAGCCAGGATCACGTCTACGTCAGCCATGTTGGAGGAGCAGTGGAAAAAAACTGCCCCCCCTTCTCTTCCCCAGTGCACTGCCTCGAGCCTGGCCCCTCACTTAAATAATGCCACCTCCCCCAACTTCTCTCCTGCTGCCTCCTCCCCTCGCTCCCCTTGCTCGCTTCCTATTAACCCTTTGTGTCTCAATAGACACACTGTCATGCCGGCCCTGCACTATATTTCCTTTCACTCTCCACCATTCCGGGCCTCACTTTCTTCTTTGCAAAATAGCTCAAGCTCTGTCAGATTGGATGAAGAGCATCTGTGAACTGCAATTTTCAATTCTTGCCACAGATTCTCAATTGGATTTAGGTCTGGACTTTGACTGGGCCATTCTAACACATGAATATGGTTTGATCTAAACCATTCCATTGTAGCTCTTGCTGTATGTTTGGGGTCGTTGTCCTGCTGGAAGGTGAACCTCCACCCCAGTCTCAAGTCTTTTGCAGACTCTAACAGGTTTTCTTCTAAGATTGCCCTGTATTTAGCTCCATCTATCTTCCCATTAACTCTGACCAGTTTCCCTGTCCCTGCTGAAGAAAAGCATCCCCGCAACATGATGCTGCCACGTTTCACACTGGGGATGGTATGTTCAAGGTGATGTGCAGTGTTAGTTTTCCGCCACACATAGCGTTTTGCTCTTAGGCCAAAAAATGTATTTTGGTCTCATCTGACCAGAGAACCTTCTTTAGCATGGTTGCTGTTTCCCCCAACATGGCTTCTCGCAAACTGCAAATGGGAATTCTTATGGCTTTCTTTCAACAATGGCTTTCTTCTTGCCACTCTTCCATAAAGGCCAGATTTGTAGAGTGCACGACTAATAGTTGTCCTGTGGACAGATTCTCCCACCTGAGCTGTGGATCTCTGCAGTTCCTGCAGAGTTACCATGGGCCTCTTGGCTGCTTCTCTGATTAATGCTCTCCTTGCCCGGCCTTTCAGTTTAGGTGGACAGTCATGTCTTGGTAGGTTTGCAGTTGTGCCATACGCTTTCCATTTTCGGATGATGGATTGAACAGTGCTCCGTGAGATGTTCAAAGCTTGGGATATTATTCTTGGGATATTTTTTATAACCTAAAGCCCTGTATACATGATCAGAAAATCGTACGAAAAATACCGCTTTCTAAGCAATCGTACGATAATCTGATTGTTCGTACAGAGCTTTTGAGAGCCGATCATGACAGTTACAATATTACACCTATAATCCCCATGTAGAAAAATAATTATATGCATGTTCTTATCAGAAATGGGTTTAATAGGTTCCTATGTAACATCCGATATTATCCGATCAGACATGCACAAAAAATTTTTTCGTACGGTACCAGATCGTACGATTTTTGTTTAACCATCTCAATACAGTGCATTTTCACCCCCTTCCTGCCCAAGCCATTTTTCAGCTTTCAGCGCTGCCACACTTTTAATTACAATTTCGTGGTCATGCAACACTGTACTCAGATTATCACTTTTTCCCCACAAATAGAGCTTTCTTTTGGTGATATTTGATCACCTCTGTGGTTTTTATTTTTTGCGCTATAAACAAAAAAAGAGTGACAAGTTTGAAAAAAACGCAATATTTTTAACTTTTGCTATAATAAATATCCAATTTTTTTTTTTTAACTATTTTTTTCCTCAGTTTAGGCCGATATGTATTCTTCTACATATTTTTGGTTAAAAAAATCGCAATAAGCGTATATTGATTGGTTTGGGCAAAAGTTATAGCGTCTACAAAATAGAGGATAGATTTATAGCATTTTTATTATTATAAATTTTTTTTTTACTAGTAATGGCGGCGATCTGCGATTTTTATCGTGACTGCGATATTGCAGCGGACATATTGGACACTTTTGACACATTTTTGGGACCATTCACATTTATACAGCGATCTGTGCTATAAAAATGCATTGATTACTGTATAAATGTGACTGGCAGGGAAGGGGTTAACACTAGGGGGTGATCGAGGGGTTATGTTCCTTAGGAAGTGATTCTAACTGTAGGGGGAGGGTATTCACAAGGGGAGGAGACCGATCGGTGTTCCTCTGTACTGGGAACACACCATCCGTCTCCTCTCTGACAGGACGTGGATCTGTGTGTTTACATACACAGATCCATGGTCCTGCTGTGTTGTGCTGCAATCGCGGGTGCCCTGCGTAACTTTAGTAAATTATTTTTGATATACGATTAGCATGCAAAAAAAAAAAAACAGGTGATCATTCATCCAATAATCTCCTCATGTGTACCAGTCATAACTGTGTTTTAAACTTCTCCACAACTTTATCCCTGACCTGTCTGGTGTGTTCCTTGGCCTTCATGATACTGTTTGTTCACTAAGATTCTCTAACAAACCTCTGAGGGCTTCACAGAACAACTGTATTTAAACTGAGATTAAATTACACACAGGTGGACTCTATTTACTAATTAGGGGACTTCTGAAGGCAATTGGTTCCACTAGATTATAGTTAGGGATATCAGAGTAAAAGGGGCTGAATAAAAACAAATGCACGCCACACTTTTCAGATATTTATTTGTAAAAAAATTTGAAAACCATTTATCATTTTCCTTCCACTTCACAATTATGTGCCACATATGTTGGTCTATCACATAAAATCCCAATACAATACATTTACATTTTTAGTTGTAACATAGCAAAATGTGGAAAATGTTAAAGGGTATAAATACATTTTCAAGGCACTGTATTTTTCTTTTGGGGGGGGGGGGGGGCTTTTAGAATCATTTTAAAGTGATAGTAAATCGCTGGGTGTTTGTTTTTTTTTTTAAGGAAATATCATAATGTGCTAGTATTTCACATTATGTGAAACTTACCTGAAAATGAAGCCTTCCAGTGCCGTGTTTAGTGGCTGGAGCCACGATGATTCCCTGCTGACCGCTAAATATAGGAAAAAGAAAAAAAAAATAGGGAAGAAAAGCGGCGTGGAGTTCCCCCATACCAGACCGCCACTTGTGATGTCAGCGGCCCAGGATGCATCGGTTAACTACATCAATACAGGGCACTTACACCCCCTTCCTGCCCAGGCCGTTCTTCAGTTTTCAGCGCTGTCACACTTTGAATGACAATCGCGTGGTCATGCTACACTGTAACCATGTAAAATTGTTAACATTTTCTTCACACAAATAGAGCTTTTTTTTGGTGGTATTTGATCACTCCTGGGTTTTTTATTTTTCCCTAAAAAAAAGACCAAATATTTTGAACAAAAAAAAGTTTTTCTTAGTTTCTGTCAGTAAATGTTGTAAATAAGTAATTTTTCTCCTTCACTAATGGGCACTGATGAGGTGGCACTTATTAGGTGGCACTAATGAGGAGGCACGAATATGCCAAACTTATGGGCACTAATAGGCGGCAGTGATGGGCACAGATAGGCAGCACTGGTGGGCTCAGATAGGCAGTACGGATAGGTGGCATTGATGGGCAGCAGTAATGAGCATAGATGGGCAGCACTAATAGCCAGCACTGACTGGCATCACTAATGGCCACTGATTGCTAGCACTTGTGGGCACAGATTGGTGGCAATTGTGGGCACTGGTTGGCACCGATTGCTGGTAGTGGTGGGCAATCATTGCTGGCAATGGTGGGCACATAATTGTAATCAGGGCACTGATGATCTGTGCCCTGATTATATTCCTAGCTGTCCCCTGTGAGGAGATGCCGCTGATCGGCTCTCCTCTCACTCTGTCAGTGTGAGGCAAGGAGCGCCGATTACCGACATCTCCGTGTTTACATGTGACTGGCTGTGATTGCACATAGCCGATCACATGGATAAAGCGCCACAGCTCTTTACACAGATTGGGGTTGCGCAGTGTCCTAGGGGGCGCGCGAGAGTGGTCGTTCTGGCAAGCAGTCCTATGACGTTCACCCAGAACAAGAGCCGCACCGCCCAGCTGTGATTTGATGGTGGGCGGGCGGCAAGTGGTTAATGATGTCACAGGGATCGGTGCCACCACGTGATATCGCCGGCTGGCCCCACCCCTTACCTATTTGAGAACTGTCAGATGGAAGAGCAGGCAGTCGGCGGTTAACCTTTGTCGCTGGCAGAGCTTTTTTTTTTCCTTTTTTTGGGGTCCAGTGGGCAGCATGATTAACAATATATCTACATCGGGGACATTGTTTTTTTATTTTTAATAAACAAATTGTCAAAAACTGTGTGTTTTTATTTATTATAGGACCTGGGGGCCCCCTTATTAAAGGGGGCTTCCAGATTCCGATAAGCCCCCTACCCGCAAACCCCCACAACCACCGCCCAGGGTTGTGGGGAAGAGGCCCTTGTCCCCATGTTGAGGGCATGCGGCCTGGTATGGTTCGGGGGGGAGCTCACTCGTCCTCTCCCTTTCCTGACCTACTGGGTTGCATGCTCGGATAAGGGTCTGGTATAGATTTTGGGGGGGACCCCACATCATTTTTATCGCGATTTTTTTTTTTTTGTCGACAATTCTTTTTTTTTTTTTACATTCAGCTGTCAGCGGGGAACCCGCATATAAAGTGCTTTACTTTACATTTTTCAATATTAAACCTCATTTGCCATGTAGTTGCCCACCCTATTATTTTATTGAGGTCTTCTTGTAAAGCTTCTATATCCTGATGTGAAGTTATTGCCCCACTTATTTTTGTATCATCAGAAAACACTGAGATTGAGCTATCTATACCAACCTCTATATCATTTATGGGTAAATTAAACAGAATTGGTCCTAGGACCCCACTTACCACTCCAGAACAGTCTGAATACACGTTATTTACCACCACCCTTTGGACACGCCCCTGTAACTAGTTTTCTATCTAGGTACATACCATATGGTCCATGCCAATAGATCTCAGTTTGTAGATTAAGCGGCTATGGGGGACTGTATCAAATGCTATTGCAAAATCCAGATACACCACATCCACAGGCCTTCCCTTATCTAGATGGCAGCTCACTTTCTCATAGAATGTTAACAGATTAGTTTGGCAAGAACAACCTTTCGTAAACCCGTGGTGATTACTACTAATGATACTGTTTTCATCAGCAAATTCTTGGATATAGTCCTTATCATCCACTCCAATAGCTTACATAGTATCGATGTTAGACTGACAGGCCTGTAGTTTCCAGGAATAGATAGCTGCCCTTTTTTGAATAGTGGTACCGCTGTTGTCTCCTATGTGATATAAATTTTTAATGAAAGTAAAAAAAAAAAAAAAAGAAAGTACAAAAATAAAAATACTAGAAAAACACAAAATTCCTGCGCTTAGGACGGGACCGGTGTGCAGCCTCCCCTGGATCACACCTCCTGAAAGAAGGGTGACATATGATAACCGTAAAAATAGGGATAGGGGTAAGTGGCGCTCCCTATGACGGGGTATCCTGTAGGGTGTGTGTGCTATACACCTATAGGGATAATACTAAACCCATGTAAAACCTACACCTAAAACAAAATAAAATAAAACAAAGCTAATAAGCACATATGTGTTACAATAACTATTCAAATGAACATAGTAACACTACCATAGTGAAAAGGTGTAAAAAGTGACGTAAAGGTCTAATTGGAGTGAGAGAAAATGTGACCATCAAAATCTTCCCCTGCTAACCCACATAAGATGAACAGGAAAAAGTTGTGTAAACAATATTAATATCTAGCGTGTAATAATAAAACACGTATTAAGTGTCCACTCCAGTGAGTATAACCACAAATATTGAATGAAAAATCAACATATAGGGGGGGGCAGGAGGCGGAGCCTAGCAGAGCAGACATGCATTGTTAGAGCTCCACACCGCTGAGGAGAGAAGAACAAAGCGGAGCCTGCAGGCTCAAAAGGTATCCATTTGAACTTTTTTGCCCCAGGGAACAAACTGTGAAAGTTTGGGCAGGAAATATGGTACTGGGAGGAAACCGTGGCAGAAATAAAAATCACCTCACAAAGAGCTCACAGGCACTCACTGCAGCTGAAGCAGCTCCAGTCACCTCACAATATACAGCACCAGGGCGCTCTCACAGACAGAAAATGTCACAGCAAGACTCTCCATTTGAGTCAGATACAGAACAAATCCTCTCACAAACTTCTCCACAAGCCTCCTCAGTATCCCCAGTAATATTATTACAATTTGAAAAGATGCTTCATAAGGCTTTAAAACAAACCTCAGACCAAATAACAAAAAGCCTAACCAAAGAAATAAGAGAGCTGGGAAACCGCACCGCAGCCTTAGAAATAAAAATGGATGAAATTGAAATTACAACCCAAGAAAATATAACAGAATTGGAACAATTAAAAAAAGAGAATTTAATACTTCAAACTAAGCTCGAAGATTACGAAAATAGAGCCAGACGTTCAAACTTGCGCATAAGGGGAATACCTGAAACTGTGACAGACCTGCAATCTACTATTACTGCTCTATTACAAGAACTAAAGCCAGATATCCCTATTGAACGTTTAGAACTGGACAGAGTACACAGAGCCCTCACAGCCAAAAAGAAAGATGGACCCCCACGTGATATAATCACAAAATTTCATTATTACAGAACGAAAGAACAAATACTAATTGCTGCAAGAGAAAAAAAGGAACTTAATTTTCAAGGACACAATTATCAAATTTTTGCTGACCTATCCCAACTTACTATTACTAAAAGACGATCCATGAAACCCCAACTAATGGAACTGCAACGCCACAACATTATGTATCAATGGGGCTTCCCCTTTTCAGTCAGATTTAACTACCAAGGTACAATTTACAGAAGCAGATCAGCAGATGAACTACAACAAACCCTTTTAAAATTAAATCTGACAGAACCCACAAGCAGCAACACTCCCACACGCAGAAGAATGGCATCATCTTCACCTTCAGGCAGCACCCAGAAAATTTCAGAACAAAATGGGAATCATCATTCTCACAAAAGAGGCCGTTATGCCACATCATCCATGGACCAAGAAGATTCAATGGACTGACATCCTAATTCCTGATATCTCTTCATTTATTATACTAAGAGATGGTTCTCTATAAAAAAACCTGTATTTATAACTGAATGTAACTGCATTCTGATAGTCACACACTGTGTGGGATCATGTTACATTCCAGTTATATTTCTTATTACTTCTGATTCATATAGCCTTAGAATATATAAGTGAAATAAGGAAATTCTTGTTCAGTTATATATTATCAGGTAATAACAATAGATTTATTACTTTTTAGGACAAATATGTTCAATAATCCAGAAGTAATGGAAGCTTTTTCTTTCTTTTCTTAAAACAAATATATTATTACCTAACTAGTTCCTAGAATTATGTTTTTGTTTATTCTAATCTGAAGCAATACAACCTCAATTTTATGAGTTAACATTTCTAAACAGTTGCATATGAATAAAATATGTAATTGTTTACTCTAAAAGGGTTAAAATCCCAAAATAATTCAAACTATCTTCATCAATACCAATGTTATTAACAGTACCTTTCTAACTGAATTATTTAGCCTAGGGCAAGACTAACCATATACAACCACCCTGGAATAAATAATTTCAACAAAAACTATATTCTGCACTCCAATTAATGAAACATCATTTTGATGTCTTTTGACATAGCACTTCTCTCTTGTATATACGCAGGGCAGTGTTATTGGCACATATTGCTAAAAAACGGAAAATCCCTTTATGTTTTCTATCTCTCGATATTAAGAGGGCATTTGACACAGTATCCTGGCAATATATGCAATATTCATTACAAAAATGGGGTTTTGGACCCCACTTTTTAACATGGATCAAAGCATTATATAATAAACCCAAAGCCTATATAAAATATGCTGGATACAAATCTGAAGCCTTTAATATCGAAAGAGGTACCCGACAGGGTTGCCCATTATCTCCCTTATTATTTGCCCTTATACTCGAACCCATGGCCCAATACATCAGAACAAACCAAACTATAACTGGCATTGAAGTAGGAGGTATAACACACAAATTATGTATATTTGCAGACGATATATTACTTTTTCTATCATCACCACAGGTCTCTGGTCCTAACTTAATACCAGCTCTTGATGGATTTGCAGCCCTATCCGGCCTTATGATTAATCCTAAGAAATGCCTAGTGCTTAATATTTCACTCACAAACATGGAATTGATCCCGGCTAGGGCTGCACTCCCATTCACATGGGCAGAAAAATCAATCCCATATCTTGGAATTCATTTAACAGCATCTCATTCTGACTTATTCTCAACCAATTATCCTCCTGTATTAAGACAGATCACAAATCTAATAAAACAATGGTCGCAACTTCCTTTATCCTGGATAGGGAAGATTAATGCAATCAAAATGACTATTCTACCCAAATTGCTTTATCTATTCAGAGTCCTCCCTATTCCAATTCCTTCCTATTTTTTGAGAATAGTACAAAAAAGAGCAACTTCATTTATATGGGGCTCTTCTAAACCACGTATACCTATACACACACTACATCTTCCCAAAAATAAAGGAGGCCTGGGATACCCTAATTTTACTAACTACTACAGAGCAGCACATTTGGCCAGTCTGTCCAAATACCATGCAAAACAGGAAATCCCATTATGGGTATTTATAGAAGCTTCAGAAAATGACCCTCTATTAATATCAAATTTATTATGGCTTGATCCTAAAGACCGCTTTAAAATTCATAATCCCATAACTAAACACTTCTTATCTCTCTGGGATAAACTAAAAACCAAATATCAGTTACAATCTCCACACAATCCTCTCCTTTCTTTTATCAGAAATCCGGCCTTTTATCCGGCATGGATCTACCCAAATTCTTTTAAAGCTTGGACAACATCAGGCATTCAGACACTAAATGACTTCATAGCATCTAAATCATTCCTTTCATTCCCATCGCTTAGAGAAAAATATGATCTACCAAACTCTGAGATATTTAGATATCTCCAAATCAAAAATTTCTATACACCATTCCTAAAGGGGGATACACCATTATCCCAATTATCCATTTTTGAATCAATCTGTACAAAAGATCCATTTGCTAAAGGTACAATTTCATCACTTTATAATCAATTATATGGAGTAGGAAATCTTAATAGACCCTCTTACGTTCAGAGGTGGGAGGAGGACCTGGGACGAACTTTAGAAGACACGGACTGGTCTAACATATGGCTCACATCTAAGTCATCTTCACCCAACATCTTAGCACTGGAGACAAATTATAAAGTCCTAACTCGCTGGTACCTTGTACCCGCTAGAGTGGCAAAATATTCACCTAATACCTCAACTCTTTGTTTTCGAGGATGCCCAGAAATAGGCACATATTTACACATATGGTGGACGTGCCCAGTAATCCAAACCTTCTGGAAGGAAGTCTTCGTGATTGCATCTAAAATATTTAAAAAAATAATACAACCAGATTCATATTTAACTCTACTTAATCTAAAACCGGAATGGTTAACACTCTCTCAATTCAAACTTATGATCCAACTAATAACTTCTGCAAAACAAACAGTGGCCAAGGCATGGAAATCTCCTACATTGGTACTAGCAGAAACAATTCACAGAATGAATAATACAATGTCCCATGCTAAGATGGTAGCCATCGATCAAAATCAAATTCCAAAATTTGAAAAACTTTGGCATCCTTGGATAAAACAACAGTTCCTGTCAAACTTCAATGACTCTGTCCTGTTGCCATGGTAACAGATTAAATGACTTACAGAGACACCCATTCTAAGGCTTCAAAGAGAACTAAAAAGAATAATAAACTGACGAGCGGGACAACCTTGTGGACCATACCTCTACCTTTCAACCCTTTTTCTTCTTTCTCTTTCCTTTTCTCCACCTTACGATTAAAGCTCATTATCAAAATTTATTTGACCTATATACACTCTACTTGTAAACAATATGTATAGTAGGTATAAATCATTTAAATACCTACAAAAGTAACTAAGGAAATGATATATATCTTTAATTTAGGTTTATGTGAACCCAATGTTTAATATTTGAAATTTCATGATATTTACCTATATAAACCCTACTGTAAAACAATGAGCTTACTTTATAGATCCTTGTAAACTTACTTTATGTATCTTTATAACATTGTATACTCAATAAACTTCTTTTGACAAGGAAAAATCAACATATAAAATCACCATATAAAAAATGTAAGCAACAGTCCCATAGAAAAGTAAAAAATATTAAAGGTGAAGCTCCAGAATGGCAAGAATGTTCATAAAAAATCGTGACTCTTGTGCTGAAAATAATATCCGGTGGCTTCCGTGATCCCCCTCAAGGGTCCCCACTCACCAGCTCCTCATACCCCTGCAGGGGTAATAGGCATGTAACGGCAAAAGATGAAGGGCTTCCCAGATCCAATGCAGGCATTCACACGTGTCTCCTATGTGACCCAGCTCCAAGTAATGGATGGCACACCAACTCCTTGCATCACAGCCCTGTTTGTTTAGGCCTGGTTGGTTAATTTGGTTGGGAGATTTGTCAGAGTAGAAAGGGGGGTGTGACCACCTGTATTCTGTAAAATTACAGCTGCGAGTCTTTTTTGGGAATGTCTCTACCAGTTTTGCACATCTAGAGAGTGACATTTTTGCCCATTCGTCTTTGCAAAATAACTCAAGCTTGGTCAGATTGGATGGAGAGCGTCTTTGAACAGCAATTTCAAGTCTTGCCACAGATTGTCAATTGGATTTATGTCTGGACTTTGGCTGGACCATTCTAACACATGAATATGCTTTGATCTAAACCATTCTAGCTCTGGCTGTATGTTTAGGGTTGTTGTGCTGCTGGAAGGTGAACCTCCACCCCAGTCTCAAGTTTTTTACAGACTCTAACAGGTTTTCTTCTAAGATTGCCCTGTATTTGGCTCAATCCATCTTCCCATCAACTCTGAGCAGCTTCCCTGTCCCTACCGAAGAAAAACATCCCCACAACATATTGCTGCCACCACCATGTTTCATGGTGGGGATGGTGTGCTCAGGGTGTGATGTGCAGTGTTTTCCACCACACATATGGTTTTGCCTTTAGGCCAAAAAGTTCAATTTTGGACTCATCTGATCAGAGCACCTTCTTCCACGTGTTTTCTGTGTCCCCAGATGGCTTCTCGCAAACGGGACTTCTTATGGCTTTCTTTCAACAATGGCTTTCTTCTTGCCACTCTTCCATTAAAGCCAGATTTGTGGAGCGCACGACTAATAGTTGTCCTGTGGACAGATTCTCCCACCTGAGCTGTGGATCTCTGCAGCTTCTCCAGAGTTACCTTGGGCATGTCTTGGTAGGTTTGCAGTTGTGCCTTACTCTTTCCATTTTCGGATGATGGATTGAACAGTGCTCTGTGAGATGTTTAAAGCTTGGGATATTTTTTTATAACCGAACCCTGCTTTAAACTTCTCCATAACTTTATCCCTGAACTGTCTGGTGTGTTCCATGGCCTTCATGATGGTGTTTGTTTACTAAGGTTCTCTAACAAACCTCTGAGGGCTTCACAGAACTACTGTATTTATACTGAGATTAAATTACACACAGGTGGACTCTATTTACTAATTAGGTGACTTCTGAAGGCAATTGGTTCCACTAGATTTTAGTTAGGGGCATCAGAGTAAAGGGAGCTGAATACAAATGCACGCCACACTTTTCACATATTTATTTGTAAAACATTTTGAAAACCATTTATCATTTTCCTTCCACTTCAGTATTACGTGCCACTTTGTTTTGGTCTATCACATAAAATCCCAATAAAATACAATTACCTTTTTGGTTGTAACATGACAAAATGTGGAAAATTTCAAGGGGAATGAATACTTTTTCAAGGCACTGTAGATCACACGATCACCGTTTTTATCACTGGAGCACAACCCAGGTTAAGCTAAATCGAAATGCATCATATGTTATGTGATGCTGCTTTAGCTATTGTGTGCACACCCTTCCAGACCATTCAGAGCAGAGAATGCTGTCCGTCAGCCATGTGCTTCACTCCCTCAGTGGACCAGATACTTGACTGTCTCTTTTGTGAGATACTGTACATGTTCCAGGGAGGGAAATGGTCACTGAATGGTATAGACTTTAGCTATGCAGTTTTTCCATCAGTTGCTTTAAAGGAGAAGTCCAGCCTGAGCTTATTTGGCTGGGCTTCTCCTACAAGTCACAGGAGTGCAATCCGTTTTGCACTCCTGTGACCCATTTTCAGCAGAGTTGTCTGAAGTCCGTTCTCTGCTGACGTCACTCGGATCAGTCCAGGCACCGCGGCATCCCAACTCTGGGAGTCTGGATCTGCCAGGTGCCTGGACTGATAGCCGTCTCAGCCTCTCAGCGAGTCGCTCCCCGCCCCCTCCACAGCTCAGTGCTCCAGTGAGCATGGAAGAGCAGAGCAGGAGAGCTGCTGATTGACAGTCAGCAGATGTCCTCTCGGGGAGCCAAGGGAACCGAGCCATCGGCGATGTTCGATGGCTCGGTTCTCAGTGCAAAGACGCTGGGGGATAGATGCAGCATCGATCCAATGCTGCATCCACCTAGGTAAGTATGATTGGGGAAAAAAGCCAAAACCATACTTCTGTTTTAATTAAATTACATCAGACCTGCTTCTGGACAGTAATCAAGTAATTTATCAGCACAGCTAAATTCCACACCATCCAGTGGCCAGCAGGGGGGAACATGCTTATGTAAACGTTATTTATGGTGACAGAATTTTAAATAGGATGAAACAATTGAGAACTGAGACTTGAAACCTAAACCTATATGTAATTTTATTTTTTACTTATGTAGCGCTGGTAGATTTGCGATCTACCATCTGATAGGTAAATTTAGTAACTTGTTCGTTAGGAAGGTTAGATTTGCCTCTGTTTCAGCTTGGCTGACGTTGCGTATGTTTCCATACTGAGCCATGGGTGTCGCTGTTGCCGCTGGCTGGTGTTGGAAGGGCAGCGTGTCTAAGCATATGGACGCTCTTCTGTCCCGGAGACAACTCGGTGGAGGTGGTCCTCCGAGTTGCATTCTGGGCGAGGGTATTTATGTCACAGATGCCATATTTTGGGGTTTGTTTTACAGCCACCTGCTGGCCCTCCTGGCCGACAGGTATGCATTAGAGAGCTACCTCGTGGTCCTCCGTTCCGGAGGCCCACGTCGCTGCGTTGCAGGGGTGGGCCCAGAAGCTTGTCTGGGGCCTACCACAGCGGCCGAGGAATGGTCCTGAGCTGTCTATCCAGAGTGAAGAACCTGGACAACCGAGGAGATCCCAGGGGAGGAACCGTCATGGAAGGATCCTGCAACGTGCTGGTCTGGAGAGGGGCCTGGTGACTCGGTTGGAGGACGTATCCTAAAGTGATTATACAGCATAGTGTTGCCAGGTTTACCGGAGGTAAACTCAACGGAACCCTAGACCCGGTGTCGGTGAAACAGAGGGAAGGAGAGTGAAGGTAACAAGCCCGCATTAAACCAGCAGCTCCGCGGAGAGTTAGTGCTACACTTACACTTTCATTTTCATACAGGGGCAATTCATAGGGATTTTACATTTTATTTAGGAGTTCCTCTAACTTCCATGTACTGTAAATTATTGTATTGATAACATTTCTATACAGTAATCTTCAGAGGATGATTTTCCAACACATTAGAAATCATTTTAACTGACATTTCCTATCCTTATCTGCCCTCAGAATCTTATGATTGTCAACTGGTTTGCTGAATTTTCCATAAATCCCCTGGAAAAATGGTGCTGTGTAATGCCAGGCTTAAAATTAAATGATACTTCTTTTTAGTAAATTCTAACCTTTCCAGCCTGCTAAAAACACTGCAAAGGTTTTAGTAAACTTTGACAGACTCTTGCTTCAGTTCTGGAGATACCAAGACATGTCATTTCTCTGACTTCCACTAACCAATTACTTGGAAGATCATTACGATCACATGCTTCGTCACAGTTTTTCAAAAAACCATAAACCTGCATTTTGGCATCCCTTGGCCGGTGTATTCCTAAACAAGCCGGTGTATTTGTTCACCAACAGCCAAATTTTAAAGGAAATTCTAATACCTATAATTTAATAGTTATTGATGGTAGTTATTTCAGATTTTCGAATTTACGTTCTCATTTTCGGATTTTCACATTTTGAACTTCTGAATTTTCAAATTTCGATCATAACAAATGACCCGAAAAACTAAAGTGCACATGTCTAATATATTCACAAAAAAAGTGCAGCGCTCTCCTTCAATAAAGTGCATTCAAATTATAGTGCATAAATATCTTAAAACCGTGTAAAAATCATCTATATATAATACATTTACGTATGTCCATCTTTTCTTTTGAATGTATATACAGTCCATAAATAAAACAATGTTTATAACAAAAGTGCAGTCCCATACACTAGAAACTCTTCAGTAATTGCCTCTAATCACCACAGAGCTCTTCACCCCACCTATGGGTGTCTTCTCACCTGCTGAACCTCACTAATTACAGGAGGTCTAAATGCGCTTTGTAGTGTTATAAGTGGCACCGCTCCCACTGACTGTATACTCCAAATCCGTGGCTCTCAGTGTGGTGACAATCATATAGGGGGCAAGAGAAAAGAACCCTAGTGAAAATTCTCAAAGATTCAGACTCAAGCCTTTTCCTCTTGCCTCCTATATGATTGGCACTACGCTGAGAGCACAGATTTGGAGTATACAGCCAGTACAAGGCGCATATAGACCTCCTTTAATTAGTGAGGCCCATTCAAGACACCCATAAGTGGTGTGAAGGGCACTGTGGTGATCAGAGGTAATTACTGAAGAGTTTGTGGTGTATGGAACTGCAGTTCTTTTCACGGACATTGAATCATTTATTGATGGACTGTATATATATATATATATATATATATATATATATATATATATATTTGCAAGAACAGATTGACTCATGTAAACTTATTATATATAGATGATTTTTACACTGTTTTCAGATATTAATTTGAATGTACTTTACTGAAGGAGAGCGCTGCACTTTTTTGTGACTATAAAATCACAAGAGTAGGACTGAAACGGGACAGCAACACCAATGCAACTCTAATGCTGCATACACACGGTCGGACTTTCCGACGGGAAATATTCGATGTGAGCTCGTTGTCGGAAAGTCCGACCATGTGTATGCTCCATGGGACATTTGCTGTCGGAATTTCCGGCAAATTTTCCGCAAACTTCACTTTGTTGACGGAAAGTCCGACCGTGTGTACACAAGTCCGTCGCACAAAAGCTAACGCATGCTCAGAATCGAGCAGAAGGACCCGCACTGGCTATTGAACTTCCTTTTTCTCGGCTCGTCGTACGTCAATGAGTTCTCATGTTCGGAATTTTGGGTCAACATTTGTGTGACCGTGTGTATGCAAGACAAGTTTGAGCCCACATCCTTCGGATCCACGGTTTTGTTGTCAGAAAGTCCGATTGTGTGTACGCGGCATTAGGCTCAATTTACATTTATGCATGTTGCTTTTGAGCATTTCTGCAGTGCTTTTTGTGGTGCTTGCCACATTTTTGGACACGTCTTTACAGCGATTTTTCCGCGATTTGCATTTTTTTTTTTACACTGTATAGAGCTGGTTGCCAAGGAGGGGGTTGGGAAGCTAGTTGTGTCCTTAACTAACGATGAGTCATCAGCTGTCAGTGGGCTTCCCTGCTAAATGTAAAAAAAAAATATTGCCGGCTAACAAAAAAATTGTGAAAAAAAAACAGCGTGGGGTCCCCCCCCAGGTCCATACCAGGCCCTTGGGTCTAGTATGGATTCAGAGGGGACCCCCAACACCAACATTTTTCTAAAAAATGGTTTGGGGTCCCCCTAAAAATCCGTACTAGACTCTTATCCGAGCATGCAGCCCGGCAGGTCAGGAAAGGGAGGGGACGAGCGAGCGAGCGCCCCCCCCCCCCTCCTGAACCATACCAGGCCGCATGCCCTCAGCATGGGGGGTTAGGTGCTTTGGGGCAGGGGGGCTCTGCACCCCCGCACCCCAAAGCACCTTGCCCCCATGTTGATGGGGACAAGGGCCTCTTGCCGACAACCCTTGCCCGGTGGTTGTTGGGGTCTGCAGACGGGGGGCTTATTGGAATCTGGAAGGCCCCTTTAACAAGATCCCACCCACCCCCCTATGTGAATGAGTATGGGGTAAATTGTACCCCTACCCATTCACCAAAAAAAAAAGGTCTCCTGTCTTCTTTGTCCACTGTTCTCCTTCCTCTGTTGCAGATGACCCTCCTTCAATGCAGAGGCCAGCTCCCGTCGATGACCCTCCTCCGATGCTGCGTCCCACTGATCTGTCCGCATCGATGTCAAGCATGTCTTAGATAACAATGGGGGCGTAGCCATTGTATGACATCATCTGGAGATCCCGCCCCCTTGTGACGTCACTGCCTAGGGCATGATGGGTCCATGATGTCACAAGGGGGCGGGGTCTCCGGATGGCCTCATACGATGGCCATGCCCCCATCATTATCTAGGACAGTGATGGCTAACCTTGGCACCCCAGATGTTTTGGAACTACATTTCCCATGATGCTCAACTACACTGCAGAGTGCATGAGCATCATGGGAAATGTAGTTCCAAAACATCTGGGGTGCCAAATTTCACCATCACTGATCTAGGACATGCTTGAAATCGGCGCGGACAGATCAGAGGGACACGGCATCAGAGGAGGGTCGGCGGCTGTAGTGGGACTCAGCATTGGAGGAGAGTTGTCGGTGGCAGAGGAAGGAGAACACCGGACAAAGAAGACATGAGAAAAAAGAAGAGCAGAAGAAGAAGCAGCGGGAGAAGGAGAAGCCCAGAGGTGGGAGAAGATGGAGGAAGACTGGAGGAAGAAGCAGGGAAGAAGATGATATTTTTAATAAAAGACTTGTCAAAAACTGTTTACTGTATTTTTTTACCCTACACCACTTTTTTTTTTGGTGAATGGGTAGGGGTACAATGTACCCCATACTCATTCACATGGGGGGGCGGGATCTGGGGGCACCCTTGTTAAAGGGGGCTTCCAGATTCCGATAAGCCCCCCGCCCGCAGACCCGACAACCACCGGGCAAGGGTTGTCGGGAAGAGGCCCTTGTCCCCATCAACATGGGGGAAAGGTGCTTTGGGATGGGGGGTGCAGAGCCCCCCTGCCTCAAAGCATTTACCCCTCCATGTTGAGGGCATGCGGCCTGGTATGGTTCGGGGGGGAGTGTTCGCTCGTCCCCTCCCTTTCCTGACCTGCCAGGCTGCATGCTCGGATAAGGGTCTGGTATGGATTTTGAGGGGAACCCCACGCCAGCTTGGGAAGCCCGCTGACAGCTGATGACTCATCGGTTGTTAAGGAGGCGACGGCCGGCTTCCCAGCCCCCTCCTTAGCAACCAGGTAAATAAAATGAATGTACAGCTCAGAAAAACAAAACGCAAATTGTGACAAAATCGCAGCAATATCATGGTAAAAATGCGGTACTTGCGTTTTGGATGTGGGTCCATTGAAGTCTATTACATGCAGAACCCTGCATTTTGTGGGTAAAAAAGTCCCCGACCCTTTCCAAAAACGCAGAGGCACAAAAATGCATTGATGTGAACATGTTTCATAGGAATCCATGTTAAAAAATTTCCCTGCATTTCTTCAAAATGCAAAATGCATTACAAAACGCATTAGTGTGAATCGAGCCTAATGCCCCGTACACACGGGGATTTTCCGATGGACAATGTCCGATCGGAGCGTGTTGTCGGAAATTCCGACCGTGTGTGGGCGCCATCAGACATTTTCCATCGGATTTTCCGACACACAAAGGTGGACAGCAGGAGATAAAATTTTCCGACAACAAAATCCGATCGCGTCAATTCCGATCGTGTGTGGCCTGTTCCGACGCACAAAGTGCCACGCATGCTCAGAAGAAATTCCGACACGGGACAGCTCGTTCTGGTAAACTTAGCGTTCGCAATGGATACAGCACTTTCGTCACGCTGCAATGTAAAAAATGGTTTAATACAGCGCACTCTCTTCTTCTTTATAATGTGAGAAGAATTAAGTAGTTTTGCTGCTCATATTCACACACACTTCTCACAAAGTTTTATTTGTGTTTTTTTAGTGGGATTCCCTCAATATATTGTTATTAGTTGTCACATCTGACAGTTTTATATTTTTTATGTTTTTTTTTTTTTTTTTGATTTTAAGCCTTTTTTTTTCTTTAATGTTTGGATTTTTTCCAAGGCTGATCTTTGTTCAATGTTATTTTTATTTTTACTCCAGAATATTTTTGTGTGTGTTTTGTGTGTCAAGTTACCCCAACACCATTGATATCTTTTATTATTTAATCTCAAGGAGATTGTTTGTTGTTGGTGACCCTTGTTCATTTCACATTGTATATTTGAAATGTACCTGAATCCTCACAAACCAACTGTCCTTTTTGAAGTAAAACACATAGGAGAGTATAATTCAAAACAAAAATCCTTTATTAAGGGATCAGAACCAAACAAAGAGGAAGGCAACACTGGATCAACAGCAGAAATTAGTGAAGCCTGGGACCCCCACGGCAGACATCAATTCTTAAACATCAAAATTGGTGGCCTGAGGAGTCCATATGTAAGGGAGGGCAGTCTGGTCCGGGATTCACAGAGACTCGGATAGCAGCAGATGACATCTGTGTCCGCAGGCTGTGGTACCACAAGAGGCTGCATCTTTTGGCCGACCAGACTGGATCCAGGGCAATCACTCTCTGGTCTTCCTTTCACACTTCCTTCCGGGCTGTGGCTGTGCAGTTGGAGATGTGGCAGGAGGAGGAGTAGGACCTGGAGGAGGAGTAGGACCTGCAGGAGAAGGAGGAGGACCATCCCAAAGCTGTGTGTGAGGTGTAATTTGGCCCCTCACACCTTTCGCCAGAGCCTCAGATATGAGGGCCTCACACATGGCTTTTTGGCCCTCCTCCATCCTCTGCATTTTATATGCTATGAATGCAGCAATGTTCTCCTGCCTGGTGTGTGGTGCTCCCAGGACCTCTGTAGCCCTACAAAAAAATCTGATAGCCGCCTCCTCTAGGGCACTCCTCCTACTGCCACTTTCTCTTTCCAGGGGGGGTGGAGGGACCTGCAAATCAGCCAGCCGGCTCGGCCCGGCCACCTCCTGGCTGAGACTTCCCTGTGTATGAAAAAGGGACATAGTTGTAATGTTTTGCATCATCAATCACAATCCTTAATTAGTACTCCCAACTAACATATAGTTCACATCATTGATTGGACAAGCAGAAATATTTAGAGGAATGCTATACCTGGCTCAATCTGGGCTCCTCCACATGCGGCCTGGAAGGCCCAGGTTGGGCGTCAGAAGCCTCAGCCGGGGGGAAGGAAGCGTGGAAGGAAGACTGGAGAGGGATGGCCTGGGTTCAGTCTGGCCTGCCAGAAAGTGCAGCCTGTCGTAGTACAACATCCTGGGGACATAGATGTCACCTGCTGCTCCGGATCTCTGTGAATCCAGGACTTTATTGCGCTCCCTCAGATATGTGTTCCTCAGGCCACCAATGAAAATCTTTAAAAAAGTGATGTCTGCCGTGGGGATCACCTGCTTCACAATTTCACACAATTGCTCCAGTGCTGCCTTCCTCTTTGTTTGGTTCTTGTAATGGGGGTGTTTAATCTCCCACAGACAGGGCAGCTCCCTTAGCATCTCTATGAAGACTGAAATGAAGTCCTTATCTTTCAGGACCATATCCATGTTCACTGCAAGACACAACACAAGACAAAGCCTAATGTCACACCAAACTCTCCTAATCTTGTTACAATATAGGCCTCAATCTATAGAAGCAGTATAGGCCCAAGTTTGTCTCTTACCTTCGTTCTTACGATCGCCGTGTCCAATGCTCCTTCCTCCGCTCACAGATCAAACGTAATACGCACGCGTGTTACGCTTTATATACACTACGCATGCGTGTAACTCCGCCCGCCCCTGACGTTCTTTCTAGTGTATTCCCCGCCCCTTTTCGTTCGGCGCAGTGGGGGAAGAGCATGATGGCGGACATACAGCAGGTGCGGGCTAATTGTAGCAACGAGGAGGAGGAGGAGGAAAGGGCGGATCCAGGCACGTCCCGATCCAGAAGGAGACGTTTTAAGGCCACAAATATGTCGTTTGGGGAGATGTTGGAGATGGTCGACATCATGAGGAAGTCCGACTATGACGGAAAATATGGGCCTTACCCCAACCCGAACATCCGAAAGGCCAAGATCATGGCGAAAGTGGTCAGGAGTCTTGAGCGGAATTTCGGGGTATGAAGGTCTAAAGATCAGCTCAGGAAGCGGTGGTCGGACCTGAAGTTGAGAGAGCCAGAGCAGTACCGAAAGATCCGGAGAGTGCTGCAAAAAAGTAAGTAGTTGTGCTGTGTTCCTATTCTTTCTGTCTTTATTACGTTCGTTCTGCTCCATATGCTTTGATTAGTTGTAACGTTTCAAAAGGTCAACTTTAATGTTCATGGGCACATTATTCGTTCGTATCAAACATTTTTCTTTCGGCCTCTAGAACACCATTGTTTAGGCCATATGCATTTTCACACATTTTTGGGGGCCTACTTGGATGCCAAATATTTGTTTGTGTAGATGGGTTTGTTACTAGAATGAAATGCAAACTAGATTGTGTGTAAGGAGAGGACACTGAGCAGCTGTTTTCACATCTGGACACTGGAGCACTAGTGTGGGACACAAGACCACCATTTTTATTAGGGGGGGCCACACAGGTGCTCCAGTGTATACTATTGGGGGGCTACATCTGTGAAGCTTGTACCAAACAGGTAAAGTATTGCAGCTTGACAAAGGGCAATAACAAATATATATCTTGGAACTCGGCTAAAATAGACAATTGTACCCCACTTCCAAGCAATGTTTCCTATTTCTATAGTTCTGCCATCAAATATCTGTGTGCTAAGTATACCATTTTTGTTTTACATAGGGGATAAAAGACTCGGAGGACACCCCTCATCCCAGGAGACCAGAGACCCCCCCCTCTGGAAGAAGGGGAAATACCCCCAACCCAAGAAGCTGAGCAGGAGGAAGAAGAAGACGTGGTGGAGATTGGCACCACAACAGGTGAGTGTCTGCGACCACAGGCTCAGGTAAAAGAGATGTATGGTGGCAGATTTTTGAGACCTTTTTTTTTGTTCTTTATCTCTTTTTAGGTGATCGTGATCCAGAACGCTTTACATCTGAAAGTGCCCAGATACTGATCGGGGAGATCATGGGGTGTAATCTCCAATTGCAAAACATCCAGCAACAAATCAGTGATGTCATTAAAAAAAATAATAACATCATTGATGTTTTGGGGCGAATTTAAACCCCACAAAATCACCTTTTTTATCGTACCAAACTTTTTTAAATGTTTAGAAAAGCCAAATTTGGAGGATGCACACAGTGTGCCAACATGTGCTATCTGCCATCACGGGAGATCAATGGACGCGTTTTGGGGGTGCAACCCCTTCCTCAATTATAAAGTAGCGTTGAGTAAGGGCTTGCTCCCCCCAAACACGTCCCTTGATCCCCCCTGATGGCAGATAGCACATGTTGACATTCGTAAATTGGTGTGCATCTTCCAAATTTGGCTTTTCCAGGGGTGATTTCCCCCCATCTGAACGCTATATCAAACCCATTTCCTAAATACTCATGTCTGATATAGCCTTCAGGTTTTACCTAATGTGAACTTTGTAAGTTCAAGTTTTTTAGCTTTCTTGTTGGTTTTACACAGGCCTGTTTTATCTGAAATGGATATTTAGATTTTTCATAATGCTACTGCAAACATTGTTATACAACAAACATGTTGGTTTGTTTTAAAAACCTTTGGGAAATGCACATGTGATTGTGCAGGTATAAAAAAGTGCCTTACTCAAGAATGTGTGGATTATTGTCTCAACACTACAACACTTTTGGGGTGATGTAATTGTTGTTTTATGCAAAAATGGGGGTTATTTCCTAAGGGCAAATCCTCTTTGCACTACAAGTGCAGGTTCAATGCAGTTGCAAGTGCACTTGTAGTGAAATGTGTTTTTGCATTTAGGAAGTACCAGCCAACACTGTTTTTTATAAGGTTACCCAATCACGACATTTTCTGCACTCAACACATTTCTGTCAGGATCAGCTAAAACAAACACAAGCAGTAAATGTCCACCAAGAATTTCTTTTGGTTGTTTTTTATTTGAAAAAGGTGTCACAGATTGTCTGGCATATTGATAGCCCCCCTACCCGCAAAGAACTCCAGGTAGCGTAACCGGACATCACGGGCATTCAGGGAGGGCAAGCCAGGACGGCCACTTTCAAGCGCCGTCAGTGTTGATGGATTAGGGATTCCGGCCTCAGGCCCAACTGAGCCAGCATAGTTGGCTGAATGTTTTCTTAAAAAATTATGGAGAACACAGCAGGCAAGTATTATATGGTTCAGTTTATACTCCGCCATATGGATGGGTGTCATAAATAATCGGAACCGGCTGGCCAGGATTCCAAATGTGTTCTCCACCACTCTTCGGGCTCTGGCCAGCCGGTAATTAAAAACCCTCTGTTCCGGGGTGAGGGTCCTCATCGGGAATGGCCGCATCAGGTGGTCCCCCAGCGCAAATGCTTCATCAGCAACGAACACAAATGGGAGACCTTCAACATTGTCCTCTGGAGGTGGCAAGTCCAAGCTGCCATTCTGGAGACGCCTGTAGAACTCTGTCTGGGCGATCACTCCACCATCGGACATCCGGCCATTCTTCCCCACGTCCACATACAAGAACTCGTAATTAGCCGACACCACCGCCAACATCACTATACTATTAAACCCCTTGTAATTATAATAGTACGACCCCGAGTTGGGTGGTGGGACGATGTGGATGTGTTTCCCATCAATTGCCCCTCCGCAGTTAGGAAAGTCCCACCGCTGGGCAAAGTGGGAGGCCACAGTCTGCCATTCCTGTGGCGTTGAAGGAAACTGTTGAGGAAAAAAAAATAAACCTTACTATTTTTTCACAGAAACATGTCAAGCAGATTAGACACAAACATTATGGGGCAACCTCCAGATAGCATTTACTAAGGGGAATTTAACAAGGCCAAAGTATAAGGTACACCTATCATATTCCCCCTCCCCCCCTCTCATGGGCCATTTCTAACATTATAGGGGGGGGAACTCTTGGACAGGTAACCCTCTTCACTTCATTGAGAGATGAATGCCTAAATAATGGGTATTACTTGGAACAGCCCCTCCTTAGTTACACTATTGGCAGACCACTGGACAGGTAAGAAGTGTCATAATACAAAGATATAAATACACATTGTACACATTTGAGGACATTTGAACATTCTGCTATTACCTATCAAGATAATAATAGGATACAAAAACTTTAAACAGTACCATTGGAAAGTATACAGGCAGGCCCTTGCACTACATGCTTTGGGGAATTCATCCATAAATCTGACCAGTAAAGAGATGGGTCTAGTGTGTATGGGTTTGGCAAAGTCAGGAGATAGATGATTGAGGATAGATAGAGAATTGGGATCAGCTGACTTAGCAGTTGGGGGGAGGGTTAAAAAAAATTTGGGGACACCACAAAAAAAAGCCTCTGGCACTTTGCCTGAATTTAAATCAAAAATAACATTTCCAAACATTTTAGGGGGTGTTTGGGGTAAAGCACTACTATGGAGCTGATAAAATACATTGTTAAGTGACTACATGAGGTGAATATAGGGCAGGAGACACCATGCTGGGGAGGTTATTGAAGGGCAAATATGTATGAAGGACATAAAATAATAATTACATAAAAATCCAGCATGCATGAGGACAAAGGGGACATTCACAGCATATTACAATCATGGTAATTAGGGAATGAGGGAAGAAATACAATATATTATCAAACATTAAATACAATAAAATGGGATATAAAAGGATAAAAATCTTACCTTCATATACTCCTTCTGCAGGACCTGGATGATGGCAGAACAGGTCTCTGGGATAATGATACCCAGAGCCTGGGGGGAGATGCCTGTCGAGAACTTCAAGTCCTGCAGACTTCTCCCTGTGGCCAAATACCGCAAGGTAGCGACCAACCTCTGCTCCGGAGTGATGGCTTGCCTCATGCAGGTATCCTGCCTGCTGATATAGGGGGTCAGCGAAGCCAACAAACGGTGAAATACGGGGTCCGTCATCCTGAGAAAGTTCCTGAAATCATCAGGATTATTCTCACGGATCTCACGGAGCAAAGGCATATGACAGAACTGGTCACGCTGAAGCAACCAATTCTTGGTCCATGAACTCCTCCCCACCCTGTTCATGGACTGGACTTGTGTCAAGGTCAGGACCCCAACACCAAGCCCCCGCACAGCACGAACTCTACGAGGAGTACGCATACGAAACATGGCTAGGAAACGGTCGGCTGCTCAGAACGAAGTAACAGAACGCACTGAAGAACAGCAAGGCCTGTGAAGAGCGACCTGAAAAACAGCAACGAGCAGGCAAGATCACACAGAAAACTCCGATACGAACTGACTGCACGCACTGAAGAGCAGATACAAACCCACAAGCACAAACTGAACGTCAGAAAACGATCTGAAAGCCACGAGTCTGAAAAAGCGCGAATCGTCTCTCACCAAACTTTTACTAACACGAGATTAGCAAAAGGAGCCCAAAGGGGTGCCGCGCTTGGTTCTGAACTGGCCTTTTCTAGTCTCGTCGTACGTGGTGTACGTCACCGCGTTGTTGGCGATCGGAAATTCCGACAACTTTGTGCGACCGTGTGTAGGCAAAACAAGTTTGAGCCAACATCCGTCGGAAAAAATCCTAGGATTTTGTTGTCGGAATGTCCGAACAAAGTCCGACCGTGTGTACGGGGCATAAGAGTGATTGAACCCTTTATCTATCTGTCTGTCCATCCATCTGCCTGTCTGTCTATCCTGATCAATTAGTCTGTCTAGTGTAGCACCCTCTAGTACAGGTACATGTATGCAGGCTTAGCCACATGTGGGACAGCTAGCACTAAGGACTACCTATTTTTGCTACACCATAGGGGCCCGCGGTCCATGCCTGCAAAGGGCATTTGCTTTGGGCCTGACAGTCAGTGTCAGGCCCCAACCACAGTGCTAGCTGGTCCTGGGAGTGATAGTCTGCAAGCAAGTGTACATGCTGGAGGTGAAGAAAAGAGGTTGTATATACCAGAAGTGTATATAGTTCAGTCCCTAATTTTCCTATCTTCAATCAAGTGGGCATCCCATATGCACCCTATCTCCATCCAAGTTCTATTCCCCTATTAAAACAAAGTACAAGGACTGTCTCTTGACTGAAGTGTGTCTGGAAATTCATGTGCCTGGTTGTGCAGGGTGGGAGACACACCACAATCACCAGCAGACCCTAGGGGGGTACCACAACACTAGCTATCTGTCTCTAGGCAGGTGCAATCTACTTAACGCACTGCATGTGGCTCCCAATGGCAGCGACATTGCAGAGTGAGAGAAAGTCAAGAGGAACATGGTTCCTCCTGGGTCACTGGGGAATCTATCTGGTTGGATGCTGCTGCCCCATGTGCCTATGGTGGCCATCTTGGGTCAGACAGTGTCTATTTAGGATCCTGTCTCCTGGGCTTGGCATGCATTTCACGTGTGCATAGTGTAGGGTCAGATCACCCGTCTGTCAGGGACAGTATTAGCGGTCAGGCCGCATTCTATCCCTTGAGACAGACGCTGTCAGAGCATTTGAGACATGCTGCTACTGTGAGTGCGCCCGGTCAGGTTGACTTCCCGCCGGGTTGTTGTACTGGTTTGAAGTACATTTACAATACAGTTCTGTTATTGCATCTAGACTCTGAGTGTTTACTACTGCCTGATCAGATAGACTAATTATTCAGGATAGATAAATAATTATCTATCTACAGTATCCCACAAAAGTGAGTACACCCCTCACATTTTTGTAAATATTTTATTATATCTTTTCATGTGACAACACTGAAGAAATGACACTTTGCTACAATGTAAAGTAGTGAGTATACAGCTTGTATTATGCCCTGTACACACGGTCGGACATTGATCAGACATTCCGACACCAAAATCCATGGATTTTTTCCGAAGGATGGCTCAAACTTGTCTTGCATACACATGGTCACACAAATGTTGTTGGAAAATCCGATCGTTCTGAAAGCGTGACGTAAAACACGTACGTCGGGACTATAAACGGGGAAGTAGCCAATAGCTTTCATCTCTTAATTTATTCTGAGCATGTGTGGCACTTTCTGAGCCTCTGGATATGACGCTGAGCACGTACAATCAACTTCTTTGGTTGACCATGGCGAGGCCTGTTCTGAGTGGAACCTGTCCTGTTAAACTGCTGTATGGTCTTGGCCACCATGCTGCAGCTCAGTTTCAGGGTCTTGGCAATCTTCTTATAGCCTAGGCCATCTTTATGTAGAGCAACAATTCTTTTTTTCCAATCCTCAGAGAGTTCTTGCCATGAACTTCCAGTAACCAGTATGAGAGAGTGATAACACCAAATTTAACACACCTGCTCCCCATTCACACCTGAGACCTTGTAACACTAACAAGTCACATGACACCAGTGAGGGAAAATGGCTAATTGGGCCCAATTTGGACATTTTCACATAGGGGTGTACTGACTTTTGTTGCCAGCGCTTTAGACATTAATGGCTGTGTGTTGTTATTTTGAGGGAACAGCAAATTTACACTGTTATACAAGCTGTATGCTCAGTACTTTACATTGTAGCACTTTCGTGAATCTGTCTATCTGTCTATCTATCTATCTATCTATCTATCTATCTATCTATCTATCTATCTATCTATCTATCTATCTATCTATCTATCTATCTATCTATCTCTGGATGCAGCTGATAGTGACAGAGTGGCAGCTGCCTGCGAAGACATTTGATTGAGCAGGTGGCATGTAGTGTTGCATGTCAGCCAGGGGTGCCAGATGTCCATCAGCCCAACCTAATTCCATGGCGCAGTCGCCAGATGTGACACGTGCCATTTAATTGTGCCTGTGATTGCCTTACATAAGCCCATCTTTCCCTCCATCCTCTCTCTGGAGCGTCTGCGGAACACAAGTGCCTGCATGCTAGGACGCGAGAACTGAGGTTAATTCTGATTACCGTAACAAGGAGATGAAGAATCCCTTACCGTGTTCTGTTCTCAAACACATTCGCTGAGAAATTATATGTTTTCTTTTCATCAGTTAAAAACATGCTTTGCAGGTGGGAGAAAGTTCAGTGACCCCCTGTCCAGATTGTCAGCTCTTGGACTGCGCTGCATTAGGCAGCCAGTACTGTATGATCTTTTCAAGGTGCTAAATTATTCAGTACTCAGAGAGAGCGTATAGATCTTTGCAGCTTAGGTGCAGCTCTGCATCTCCAATCATCAGCTTTCAAATATTCTTATCTCAGTCCTGCCCCATCACCTTATTCTCTGCCACTACTGCATTTAACCCTTTCTCTTGCCCAGAATAATGCCTGTTATAAAACTAGATTGGATTGCTGAGTATTCAATAACACCTTTTTGTAGAAATGCATGAAAGGGGAATTTTCATTTACACTATGTTGTACTTCAATAATTCAAAAGTACTTTATGGTTGTTAAAGCGGAGTTCCAGCCTGTAAAAAAAAAATGTAAAAGTCAGCAGCTACAAATCCTGTAGCTGCTAACTTTAAATATAAGGACACTTACCTGTCAAGAGTTCCCGCAATGTCATTCATCCATCGGCTTCGGGTGTAGGCGCCAGCATTGCAAGTAAGGAAAACCGGCAGTGAAGCCGGTTGCGCGAGTCGCACTGTGCTTTCAGAATGGTCCCGTCGTCTTCTGGGACACACACAGGTCCTAGAAGGCAGCGGGGGGGGGAGGAGGAGGGGTTGATCCAAAAGCAGAAATTATGTACCTTGCCCCAGCGAGGTAGGACGGAAGGGCAGCTTGAAAACAACAAAAATAGGTACAAAACAAAAAAAATTTTAGCCTAGAACTCATGTGCATGTCGGCACAAGGTGTTCAGTTCTTGGGAGATGCTGGCTAGTCTCATTTACATCAGATGCAGTCAGGTGAATTTTTAAATGCAGCAAAAACACAATGCAAATGCACATGCAAGAACAATGAATGTATTCTAATGAGAATAGTTGCAGAGCTTTCATGTACGGCATGATGTGTAACCAAGGTTTTGCTACTATAGTTATTATAGTTGAACAGTTTGTTGTTGTTTCAAATGAGTTTGGCTCCCTCTAGTGGCTGCTGGACTTTTTCAAGATATTTCCTCACTCTTTGAGAAGGAATGCAGCAAAGTATTGTGGGAGATGTAGTTTGGAGGAGGAAGTGACTCTGTTAGCTGGAGGAGCCTTGAACTACAGGACAGACAATGCAAAGCGCACAGCACTGCCTGCTGGTAGGAGTGATAAAAGGACCGGCGCGGCCTGCTTTCAGCCTCTCTGAACGCCATTCAACACCTGCCAGAAGGAGGTCTGTGTGTGTGACCAGGAGTGAGAGACTGTGGCCTATACAGTGGAGAGCTGGATCGCCCGCCTCTGAGGGATCTCGGAGTACAGCCCTGCTATCCTAGCAAGCGGACCGGCCTGTGCTTCAAGTAACTAGAAGCCCCTGCACTTCAGTCCACCGGGAGTTGCAGCACAGCATGGCGGTGCCATCTTCACCAGATGCAGACACCAGGAGGGGATTCCGTACGGAGCCTCACAGCCATTGGGGTCTATTGTGGTGAGAGGGCACCTGCCCATTCCAGTAGAGAGTACAGTATTGCTGAGTGAGTTCTTTCTACAGACTGCTGGTGAGACTTGTAATTCCATGGAGGTGAATCTATTTCTTCACAGATATCATACAGCTGGACTTTGGGGCTTTGTCTTTCTCCCCTGCCCTGTAAGGTCAGTACTGTATTGCACTCACATGTAAAGAGGAATCTACAAGTGGTGATATTTCTTCAGTTAAGCCGTCATCAGCATATCTTTTGTTCTACAGTCATTTCTTTCCCTTTGTCTTTGTGGATTACAAATGCTACAGTCTAAAGATCAGGCTAGCTGAAGATAACCAGAGTTGAAAGAACTTTCACCATCTTAACCTTTTACTAAGCATTGCTGCTTCACTCATAAGCTGAACTCTGAATTATAGCCTAGGGGGAGCCATTGAGTATATGCTAGACTTTGCACTGTGTTCTTGAATGTAAAGATTGTATACTCTGTTGAGGCCTCAGTGGGAAGGTATTTAATATATTTTTTGAAGATATTGGGTGCTTATCCCTCTGCGTACCTGTTCACATATACTCTTTAGAGTGATTATAAGTTCTGTATATGTGCCTTAAGTGATAACAATTTATCAGAGATGTACTTACCGAAGCCGAAATGCTGAGAGCAGTTCACCCTTGCGACTAAGAGCAGTCCGCCCCCTGGAGGTGAGACAGGGAGAGGATGGCACAAAGAGGCACAGGCTACCCAGAAGGCAGGGGGTAACTTGCCTGTAGTCCTTGCAGGGATGAGTAGCTGTGCAGAGACTGGCAGATGGGATGAGCGTCAGGTCACGGAGCGGGTACAAGAGACTCCAGAGCCAGGCTGAGGGTCAAACACACAGGATAAGTATTTCAAAACGAGTGGAGGTGAGGTGTCAGGAAGACACAAGGAAAGTCCAGAATACAAGCAGAGGTTTCAAGGGCAAGGAGACAGTAGGCAGATCTGGGTCACAGGCAGAAGGTCAAACACAGGAGAGGAGCGGAATCCGTATAAACGAGCCAAGGGTCAGGTCCAGGAGAAGAGCAGAAGAGTCGAGGTCAATCCGGGTCACAGCAGGTAATTAAGTATCAAACAACAGGAACAGAGTATCACAGGAAGCTGAAGACAAACCAGCAATTTGTCTGTGCGCCAGAGTCACTTTTATAGGCCAGCCCAAGGGTCACGTAGGGCGTGCGCCAGTGCGTGCGCCGGATTGCCGTGCCGTGAATGCGCATGAGCGCCATTCCGCCACGCATGCACGCGGGACATGGCTGAAGCACCTGGAAGCAACATTCTCCTGACACAATTGTCAATCATAATTTGTGTTTATTCATGCTCTTTATTGTGTTCTATTACTTATCTCAGTAAACATATCTGAGTGGTTCAGTGATATTGTGTGAGTTTCTCATTGCTAACATCACATTGCAGAATGGAACCCAAGGTGTCAGAGGTAAGAGAGGATCTGCAGAGTTGGGGTAGTCAGTAGGATATAGTCAATCAGCAGCCCTCACGGGGGTACCGCTACAGATGTATTTTTCTGCACCAGAACGCTCTGCAAACACACATAAGCGCATGTAAATGTGTAAATGAAACTTAGTAAAAAAATGGTTCCAAAAAATGCACCTTAAACGCACTGCAACACATTGAAAATGCACTGAAAACAAATGCAAACACGCATGCAGAAATGCACAGTAAACACAGATTGTGGTGTATAAGAGCCTTCAATGAACAGTGGTTTTGTACAGGACCTGTCCATTCTTTATTATTGCCAGCACAGAAAAACACAATTACATTTTTTACCCAGGTAAATATAAGATATTGCAGATCAATAAACTGTGCTAAAATTCTAGTAACCAGTCAGCATGTAGAGCGTCAGGTCACTTTTTACATGTTTTCCAGCTTCACCAAACCTCTTGCAGTAAACCGATAGTGTATATAGAAAAACAGCACTAATGTCCTGTACACACGACCGGTTTTACCGTCAGAATACTTGTAAACTCTGAAAGTTTTTCCGACAGAGTTCCGACGGAATTCCGCTCAAGCTGTCTTGCATACACATGGTCACACCAAATTCTGACCGTCCAGAATGCGGTGACGTACAACACGTATGACGGGATACAACACGTACGACGGGGCGGCCGGATACCCTTTCGATAACCTCTTAAGGCCTGTCTCACCAAAAATTCTTTAGTAAAAATTTTGAACCAAAAAGCCAGGCCGGACAATTTTCTTTGCATGGCCGAAATCGATACCCCTTCTGCAAAACACGTACATATGAAATAGATAACCAGCTGGCTAATTTCCCCACTATCGCCCTCACAACCTGCCTGCTGTCTCAGACTCCCATTCCCTCCAGACCTTAGAATAAAATGACCACGTTGATGCGCTCAAGGAGTTTTGAATCAGACCGGAGGCAATTCCAACGCAACCCACCATAGATGAGGAGGACAAGGGGTTCTGTGCTGCTCTGCGCCAACTCCCGGAACCTGTCCAACTGAAAATGGGAAAGAGCGCCAGCCACCTTATTCTTCACTCCGGGAATATAAACAGCATGCAAGAAATTGTTTTGCCGAAGACAACACAAAACCAAGTATTGCAAAAAACGTATGATCGGAGGGGAGGACCCTGACAGCAAGTTGAGAACCTGCACCACCCCCAGGTTGTCACAATGCAACCGTACCTTTTTGTTGCTGAAAACTTCCCCCCCATAGCGCGAAGGCAACCAACACTGGAAAAAGTTCCAGCAGCACCAAATTTTTTAAGTATCCCGCCTCCTGCCATTCGTTGGGCCAGCACTCTGCACTCCACCGACCCCCCAAAAATGTCCCATACCCGGTAGATCCAGCCACGTTCCTAAAAAGTTCCTCCATCCAGATGGACTGCACATTGAACTTGTCTAAAAATGCATGCCAAACCTGCAGGTCAGCCCTGTGTTCCTTATTCAGCCTGATGAAATGCCTGGGTGAAGTGACCCCAGCCGTGGCGGCCGACAGCCATCGACAAAAAACTCTGCCCATAGGCATAATACGACGTAAATAACAAAATATACCGTGCTGTTTACACAATAGCAGCCAGCACAAAAGTGTAAAATAAACAGAAATACCGTATTTATCGGCGTATAACATGCACTTTTTTCCCCTTAAAATCAGGGGAAAATCGTGGTTGCATGTTATATGTCGGTCCCCCGCCGATTGTGAGCCTCTCGGCCGTTCTCGATGGCTTTCGAACGCTCTCGGACGTTCTCTGCGGCTTTCGGCCGCTCTCGGCTGTTCTCGGCGGCTCTTGCAGTCCCGCGTGAGCCACCGAGAACAGCCGAGAGCCGCCGAGATATACAGGACATCCGTCTCTGTATCTTGGCGGCGCCATTTTTAAATGGCAAGGTACTGACAGTACAGACTGTCTGCAAATGCACAGGGGCAAGGATGCAATGATGGACACTGACAAGGATGCAATGATGGACACTGACAAGGATGCAATGATGGACACTGGCAAGGATGCAATGATGGACACTGACAAGGCTGCAGTGATGGACACTGACAAGGCTACAGTGATAGACACTGACAGGACACTGACAAAGCTGCAATGATGGACACTAACAGGACACTGACAAGGCTGCAGTGATGGACAAGGCTGTTTATGGTAATGTGTGTTGAATAGTCAGTGAGCTAGGAGACGTAGTCACTTAGTCTGGGTAAATGATTTAGTAAACGAGCTCATGTTAATTAGGTTACAGTTGTATTGTTAGAGGAGGTTCCAACGGCATATAAAGTCTTGTAATTTTGATTCTAAACAAAGTTAGTCCATGTTAGCATCTAAGCAAGTGTCGCCTTGTTTTGTGCTCAGAGCGGTTGGAATATCTGATATCTGTATTCAGACTGTGAGGAAGTGGTATACTGACGGGAACACTCAAGCGGAGTGTGGGACGTTCCGTGACAGTGGTGGCAAGCAGCGGGACGCTTCCTGCAGTCTGGGACATCCAAACCTCCAACTGGATCCAAGATCAGCATAGCAGACTTCAGTCACCCCAGCGGAGATATGGACCTGGCATCAGAGTTCCCGGGCCTGCTGTGGATCATCCTTTCAACATACACCAGGACTGTGTCTGAGGATGAATACCTGGAGCTCAGGCAGCAGATTCGGGTGGAGCTCTGGATTGGAGCCCTCCAGCTCGCTGGTATAAAACAGGGCAAATGCTTTCCAACCCAAGAGCAACGGGCCAGTGACCAACGGGCATTGCGGATGGCATTCCTGGGAGAGCGTCCCCAGGAGCAATGGGTGACTGAGTTGGACAGGCTGGTCCAGCAGGAGATAGAGCTGGACAATAGTTATCGGGCTCTGCAATGGCACGCAGAGGGGGGATATTTAGGGGAGACAACAGAATGCTCTCCGGAGGGATATGACTTTGAAGGCCCTGGATTGCTGTGGGAGAGCCTTACAGATCTTTTTATGTTTGGCGATGAAGGGGAACCTGACCTTGAGGACCTGCGAGAACATAGAGAGGCTATGCTCGGTCTTGCAGGGGTCTCAAAGCTCAAACCTGATATGGACCATTTGCTAAGGAAGGAACAGCATCTGGAAAGGGCATACAGGAAACTGCTAGAACACGTTCAGCAGCATGCCAGAGAATCGGCAGTGGAAAATCCGGAGATTGCCGTCCCCAAACCTGAAGTGCTGACAACAGAGCAGAGCTCTGCTAACCTCTGCCCAGCAATGATAGCATCTTCTGGGTTCCATGGACAGGAGATGGTGAACCTATATCCCCAGACATCAGCCTCCAGCAGAAGAGCTGCTATCAGGGCAAAAGTTCACTGTGCTCTGCCCAGCACCAACAGTGGCTTCAGCCTTCTTGAGAGAAGAGGTAGTCGGCCTTTCTCCCACAACACTGACAGGGACATGTGATTTTCTGCTAGCAGCATCTATGGAGTTACAACAAACTTCTTCAGCTGAAGATCTGGTAACGGAACAGAGGGTCCAAGACCTCTGTCCCACACCTGTGGCATTTTCGGAGGCTCAGGGTGAGATGGTGGCAATCACTTCCCAGCAGTAGATACAGGGGGAGAAGGGAGAGGAGGTGTGTGTTGTCCCTCCCCAACAGTTGGTCAGGGTGGAGGAAGTGGACTTTTCTCCCCAGCAAAGATCTGTGCACCTGGGAGACAGTACCATAGACATGTCGTCCCAGCAGCCAGATGAGGGAATGGAAAAGGAAGCAACCGGCTCACCTCCCCAATGGCAGCTACACAGTTTGGGAGTGGAGGAAGCCAACCTCCTGCCCCAACAGTTAGCCGGAGCGGAGGATTCGGAGTCCCCAGCAGAAATGCTGGCAACAGGGCAGAGTGCTACCAACCTCTGCCCAGCACCGGCAACAACTGTGGAGTCCCAGGGAGCCGGGGCAGTCGGCCCCTCTCTCCAGCGACAAGCTGATGTAGTGGAGATGCTACTCCCAGCTGAATCGCTGGCAACAGGGCAGAGCACTGCTGGCTTCTGCCTAGCACCTACAGTTTCTTCTCAGCTTCAGGGAACTGGGACAGTGGGCCCCTTTGCCCAGCAACAGGCCAAGCCATGGAATGGTAAACACCATCCAGATGGAGCGCTGACAAGACGGACAGAGAGTCAATGACCTCTGCCTCACACCTACTGAGGTTTACTATTCCTTGCAACCAAGAAAGGAGATCATGCAAACAGACTTTGTGAGTTCACTCTGCCTGACTAACGCATTTCCAGACCAGGTGGAGGTCTGGGACCTTGTTAGTCAACTTTTGATGGGGGAGAAATGTGACAGACTCACCCGGGATAGAGGCTTTTGGAGGGGACTGAATGTGAGCCTCTTGCCTACAGATTATGGGCCCTGGCATTTGGGGTACCCTTGAGGTGTTGTTACTTTGGCTTCGGGTCCTTGTCCCCCAGGACACACAGACTCTGGGGACCCTGTATTTGCCATAGTAGCAATAGAGACTGAGTCATACTGTTGGGACTCATACTGTGAGAAGATGCTAATATCATCAACTCCACTCACCTGTCTGATGTCAGCTATAATGTGTTTAATGTAAATGAGTTTAGTCTGACAGGTTCTGAGGGTATTCAACTCATTGTTGTTTGTTCTAATTAACCCTGTGTTGATGTTTATGGTAATGTGTGTTGAATAGTCAATGAGCTAGGAGACGTAGTCACTTAGTCTGGGTAAATGATTTAGTAAACGAGCTCATGTTAATTAGGTTACAGTTGTATTGTTAGAGGAGGTTCCAACGGCATATAAAGTCTTGTAATTTTGATTCTAAACAAAGTTAGTCCATGTTAGCATCTAAGCAAGTGTCGCCTTGTTTTGTGCTCAGAGCGGTTGGAATATCTGATATCTGTATTCAGACTGGGAGGAAGTGGTATACTGACGGGAACACTCAAGCGGAGTGTGGGACGTTCCGTGACAATGGCCATTTAAATGTAAGTTTTTTTCCTTAAAATTCCCTCCTAAACTTGGGGTGCGTGTTATACGCCAATAAATATGGTATACATGGAAAATGTGCAGCGCTAAGCAAATAATGATCAATATCAAAAATATAATTGGCATATGAAAAAAAGCAATATAAATAGTGACACGTGTTCCGTGAGAATTAATGTCCAAGGTGTAAATAGAAAAGAAAAAAAAAGGGGGGACACAGACAAGTCCCAAATGTATTCCAAAAGGGTGAAGTTCAAAACGTAAATGGGTGACAGTCACAGAACTTCTGAGTGAACATCCAAAATGTGACAGAGGTAACATAGATGATCCACCACCAAAAGCACCAGTCGCTTACCAGAAACAGATGATCCACCTGTTCTTCCTCTCTTTTCTCTTTATGGTTGGGCTTATTTGCCCATTTGGTTTACCTGCTTTATCCATCGTTTTGGAGTGTTTACCTGAAGACCGTATCCACTTAGTGAGCCTGAATTCCCTGGTCATCCTGTAAAGCCTGTTTGACCCATCAGGTGTACACCTGTATGAGTCTATCCTTTCTGGTAAGCGACTGTTAACATAGCCTCCCTTTGTAAACGAAAGATGGGTTATCAACCAAAACTTATTAGGCTCCTTCCTCGGAACGACGCCCATTGGTGACACCACCAAGTCCTCCAAAGGGAGAAACGGACATGCACATGCGGCCCAAGACACCTCCTTAGCAAGCCTCTCAGAAACTGCTTCAGAGTGTACCTTGGCGGACCTAAGGTTGACCGCCATAGGGGGAATCTGTGTAAGGGAGCGAGGAATCACCAAACCCCCCCGTGAAACCTGCTTGTAACAATCGAGCTGCATGCCGGTCCGGATATCTAGTTAGAAAGGGGGACATCCTGTCCGCTCCTCACCGGCGTCCGGCCTCTTTCCTGCAGTATCGCCAGTACGGGATTTGCCAGCTTTAAAACAATGGGACAGGGGGTGAACCCATCCGCAGTGCGAGCATTCATGTTTGTATCGGCAGTTGGCACTGAACCTACAAGAACCCTCATTGAATTGCCAGCACTGACCCCACTTTTTTGTGGCCGGTTGTCCAGGGGCGTTTGGACTCCCGGCCCCCCCGCTGGAAAAAACGCCATAGAGGCTTGCGGAGAGGACATAAGTTTCATCCACAAATTGATGTCCTTATGATCCCAGCGCAGTGAAGGGCATATTGCTTTGCATTGACAGAATTGTTCATCATATCGCAGCCAAGCCACACCACCATAAACCCTCTGGGCCTCGCCAATGGAGTCCAGATAGCAAAACAGCAGGGAACAATTCTTCGGTGCTTTTTCGCCAATGACGCTAGCCAAAATGGCGAATGCCTGCAACCAATTAGATTCCTCCGGCTTTACCCTGTCCAAGTTAAATTTTTCTAGAGGGAGTAACGTGAAAATCTCCACATACTCCCTCTTCCAAATCTTTTCCCCTACTTATGCCTTGAGATGAGCCCCCAGGGGACCCTCAAAGCAAACGTAGACTTCGCACTTGGCCGAATCGGCCAGGTGAGCCAACTCAGTATTCTTGCTAACATCCTTTGCGGAAACTGCAGGGGAAGGGGCGCTCATTTCCTGAACCACCGAATCCCCCGGTAACACCACCGCTTCTGACCCCTGTGGCCCCTTCGCTGACCGAGCCCCTGCCTGACCCGTGTCCGAAACCCAGGCCGACACTGGCGGGGATCCCGCCGGTGTGCCCACGTCAAAACGCTGCACCGACGGCCGTAGCCCAACCAATAGGTCTTGCACGGCCGTGGCCTCACCAATCGTGGCTGGCCCCACACCTGACGACCGAGAGAGGGGGAGAGAGACCCCACCCCCCCATGGCTGAAGGGACATTAACCCCCAGGGCCCGTCTACCTCTAGAACCGGACACAGGAACAGGAGGAAACTGAAAAGAAGAATCAACATTAGGCATGGACTTACCAGGCCAGGACATGGTCCCACAGCCGCCAATCCGGAATCCACCACTGCCGACCTCCTCGGGGCGACTTCCTCCTCTTCACTGGACAGCTCCCCTTCCGAGCGGGACGAATCTTGGAGGTCGCCTGAAGATTGGACTGGCGAGGATGTTCCGGCCGCGGAAGGCCCTGGCAGCTCATCGTCAGTTCTGTGCCTCTGACCCATGGGACTGCTGAGCCCGGCCGCGGCAGTGTGGGACCTCTTCACCCCCCCGAAGGTGGGGGGGGGCCTTGCTTCTCCTCTCTGCTGTGGTCCTCGGATCCCAGATAGATCCAGGTGCAATGGGGTCACGGCCGCCCTGGTGGATTGGCCCGGCCCTGTGCGATTACTCCCCCCGATGTGCCACCATATCTGGGGAAACATCCGCCAGGGATGGGACCGCACTCCCCCTGGTCTTTGCGCGTTCAGGGACCGGGGTGATGCTGCGCCTCCGTCCCGCCAAGCCCCACCCCCAACAAAGGGGTCTTCCCGGCACTTCCCCCGGCTCCCGCCGAGGGCGGTGGAGCCGGCTGTGCCTGAGGGTCGGGAACCAGGCCCCCTGAGCTGCGCTGAGCTCGAGGGGACCCGGAGGGGCTGTAGTGCTCCGGCGGGCATGCCCGACGAGCACGCCTCACCTGTGAACCACTGGAAGCCGCCGCGGCCGTCCCCTGCATGGCTGCGAGCTGGCTCTGCAGCCAGGCTGTGCCCATGGACTCAGCCATCGTCCGCAGCTGCTCCGCCATCTGCCTAGTGTCTGCCATCGGTCCGCAGAAGAGAGCAGGGGCAGACACGTCAGCACACAAACTTTTTTTTCCTCGTGTGCTGACCGGATGTCTGAACCCCTGACCTCTCCTCTGCACTGCCTCCCCTTGCACTGCTCTGGCCAATCCCCTGTCAGCACAAGTTAACTAAGGAAATCTTTAACCCTCACTAGCCCAGCCTACAGGGTACACATTTCATGTAGCCCTACGCTTATTTTTTTTTTTTTTGCTGCAAGCTTTTCTTTAAGCTTGCACCCGACTTAGAAGCTGTTCGCCTTGCATGGATACATTTAATATGTGAAGCACTGAACAGCTTCTCTTTCCGAATGCAGCACTTCTAAGGGGACACCACACACTTCACCAGCTCAGCCATGCTTCGCCACCTCGTTCCCAGTGACATTGTAGAACAGCATTACCTGTTTGTGGATCCACTTTCACTACCCCCAGCTAGGCCCATGGGCTCCCTTTGCCATGAGTTGGGTGTTGGAAACAAAGGGGCACCGTTCGCTAGGGAGTGGGTCAGACCACCAACCCCCTCGCTACCAGGGGACACTATTGCCTTTGCCCGGTACTACCTTCCTGCTGGCTGGCTGCTATAGTATTCTCAACAGTCCTGGCTACTCATAGCAACGGGATGTTCAACATCTTCCCACCAACTCCACTGTACGATTAACATCTTCATGGTGGCTCTTACTTTTTTTCTTCATCCCCTTGTTGTTACAGGCCCGGTTTCTTTTGGATACACTATGTACATTAAAGCGGAGTTTTGCCAAAAAAAAAGAAGAAAAGTTAGCAGCTACAAATATTGCAGCTGCTGACTTTTAAAATAAGGACACTTACCTGTCTAGAGTGCCAGCGATGTCTTCACCCGAAGCCGACCCGTCCCTCAGCTCCGGCATCTTAAGTAAGGGAATCGGGAAGTGAAGCCTTGCAGCTTCACAGCCTGGTTCCCTACTGCGCATGTGCAAGTTGGGCTGCACATTCTGAGTGGACCTTGCTGTCTTTTGGGACCTGTGTGTCTCTCAGAAGACAGCGGGGGGGGGGGGCAGAGGAGGGGCCGGAGATGGCGTAGATCTCCGCACATACTGCAGCAATCTTTTCGCTGGAAGTGGGAGCAAATACCTGCATTAGACAGGTATCTGCTCCCCCTCACCCCTAAAAGGTGCCAAATGTGACACCAGAGGGGTTGGAGGAATCCGGACAGTGGAAGTTCCATTTTTGGGTGGAACTCCGCTTTAATGCACCTCTTTAAGCACCTGATTACATACATTGCACGCTTTTACAGGGTAATTATGGCACAGCCCTTTTCACTTAGGTCAAGTTCATTGGCAGTACTGCCCAACAAATGCTACAGGGAGGCTCATTTTTGCATAACAGTTGTAGCATGTGTACAACCCTGTCCTGCTGCCTTTGTAAAATAAGGGGAGGCCTTCGGAGGGCAGTAAAAGCACACCTTAGTTGCCTGGCTTTACTGCCCCCCACCCCCACACACACAACTGCCAGTTTAAACAAGCTCTTAAAAGACCAAAGATCACAGTTCAATTGGCTTCAGTATAAATCACACAAATAGGAAACATAAGGGGAATAAAAAGACAATGAATTTCTTGAGCCAACTTCCCTAAACTACGAACCTTGTTAGAAGGCATGAATTGGGATAAAATCTTAGGAACAAAGAACACAGAGGAGAGATGAGATTGCTTAAATAAGGGCATTAGCCAATGCATCCCATTGGGTAATACATTTAAAAGAATGAACAAAAGTCCTGGATGCCTTAACTCCAATGTAAAAATGCATATAAAAGCAAAGGAGAAAGCCTTCAAATAATACAAGGTTGAGGGATCATCATCAGCATTCAGACTTTATAAAGAATGCAACAAGAAATGTAAGGGTGCAATTAGGGCGGCTAAGATAAAACACAAAAGACACATAGCGAAGGAGAGCAAAAAAAATCCCAAGAAATTCTTTAAGTATGTAAACAGTAAAAAAAAGGAGGACAGACTATATTGGCCCCATAAAGAATAAGGAAGAACATCTGGTTACAAAGGATGGGGAGATGGCGAGGGTATTGAATTTATTCTTCTCCTCAGTCTTCACGAGGGAATCGTGGGGCATCAGTAACCAAAACTGCAGTGTTTATCCTTATGACACATCACAGGATGCATCTCCATGGTTAACAGAGGACAGAATTAAAATTAGACTTGGGAAACTTAACATTAACAAATCACCGGGACCAGATGGCTTGCATCCGAGGGTACTTAGGGAACTCAGTCAAGTAATTGCCAGACCATTGTTCCTGATTTTTACTGAGAGTCTACTGACTGGAATGGTATCAGGTGATTGGAGAAAAGCCAATGTAGCACCAATATTAAAAAAGAGCCCAAAATACATCCCTGGGAATTACAGACCAGTTAGCCTAACATCAATAGTATGCAAGCTCTTGGAGGGGATGATAAGGGACTATATACAAGATTTTATGTCATGGTTATGCAATAGAGTTTTGTCTGTCAGCTTACCTGTCTCCATCTGTTCATCTCTAAAGACCAGCTGACTCTCACCTGATTGCTTTTATAAACTCTCCTCTAGCATGGTTCCACCCCAGCTCCTATCAGAAAACTCTATATTAACCTCTGCACTGCAGGCCAGCCCTGCTGATCAACCTAGGTGTGTTTTGGCTTCCTGTTCCTGCCTACCGTGTGCTCTACGTTTGTTTCTGTTAGGGTTGTCCCGATACCACTTTTTTAAGACTGAGTACAAGTACCAATACTTTTTTTCAAGTACTCGCCGATACCGATTACGATACTTTTTTTTAATGTTATGTAGCACTAATGGGCACTGATAGGTGGCACATACTGATGGCTGGCACTGCTAAATGGTGCTGACTGATGAGCACTAATAGGTGGCACTGATTATGCAGCACTGATGAGCACTGATAGGTGACATGCACGAATAGGTGGCACGCACTGATGGGCACTGATAGGTGGCACGCACTGATGGGCACTGATAGGTGGCACACACTGATAGGTGGCACACTCTGATGGCTGGCACTGACTGATGGCTGGCAGTGGCACTGGCTGGATGGGCACTGATGGATGGCACTAACAGATGTCACTGATGAGCACTGCTTGTTGGCTGACACTTAAGGGGCACGAGAGGATTAATTTTTTTATGCTGCCTCTGTGACGCCCATCTTGGTACACCTTGCACACGGCCTCAATAAAGCAGCAGCGGACATCCTGTTACACCCAGCCCGATCTATATATCCGGTCGCCGATCCCGATGGATAATGCAGCTGTGCCCTGCACTCTGTACTACCTGCTTGAAGACTCGCTCTCCGCTCTGCTCTCAGCTCCGCCCGCTGACTCCGCCCTCCGCTCCGCCCGCTGACTTCCTGTCTCTCCCAGCCAGGTATCGGCTAAGGCATCAGGAGCATTTGTGCAAGTACTCGTGCAAATGCTCGGTATCGGTCCCGATACCGATACTAGTATCAGTATTGGGACAACCCTAGTTTCTGTTACTGACCTTGGCGTGTTCTCAACTATTCCTGTCTGCTTGTGACCCTGACCTTTGGCGTGTCCCCGACTATCCCTGTTTGCCTGTGACCCTGAACCTTGGTGTGAACTCTGTTGTCCTTGTCTGCTTGTGGCCCTGACCTTGGCTTATTCCCTTACTATACCTATCCTCCTGTTACCTACTGTGGGTGTGAGCTGGGGGACCCTGGGGGCCGTGACCTGGAGCTCAGTCCATCCTCACCACTAGAGGCTCTGGTGAACACCTGCTGGCTCTTAGACTCCGCGCCCCATGGAATCTTAAGCTCTAACCCTGGTGGGATCCATGTTGGTGTTCCAGCGGCCCTGCCTTCCTTACCACCCTGACTCCCATCTGCTACAGTCAGCCGTAGGGTCCACTACCTTGCGGTGCACTCCTGATCCCAACGGTGTGCATCTGTCACCTAGCCTCAAGGTGACCTGACAGTTTGATCAGCCATGGACCCGGCTGACGTGACGCTTCCTGCAGCCGATCAATTGCAGGGCATAGTTCGCAGACTCGAGACCAAGGAATCTAATCAGACTCAGGTGATGCGATTCCTTCAGGATCTGGCTTCCCGCTTCGAGCAGCTCCAGGCCTCCTTGGGAAACCCGAACCTGCAGCCTCAAGTACAAAGTACAACCAGCAGCTGCACCTATCGCACCAGTCGCAGCCACACATTCATATTTACTGCCAGCTCCGTCCCGTTTCTCTGGGGTCTCCAAGGCATGCGAGGGCTTCCTCAGCCAATGCACCATTCATTTTGAGCTCCAGTTTTAAAACTTTCTGTCTGATCGGGCTAAGGTAGCCTATATCATTTCCCTCCTCTCTGGTGAAGATTTAGTTTGGGCTGCCCCCCTGTGGGAGAAGAATGACCCGGTGGTTTCCAGCCTGTCCGACTTCTTGAAGCTTTTTCGTAATATCTTCGAGGAGCCAGCTCGGGTTTCTTCAGCGGCTAGTGCCTTTTTACGCCTTTGCCAAGAATCTTGTTCAGTGGGACAATATGCACTTCAGTTCCGTATCCTCACAGCTGAATTGAGCTGGAACTATGAGGCCCTGGTCGCAACCTTTTTACATGGCCTCTCTGACCGAGTGAAGGACGAATTAGCAGGAAGAGCCATCCCCGCCGGTCTGGACGATGTAATTTCCTTGTGCAATCAGATTGACATTCGTTTCCAGGAAAGGTGCCTAGAAAAAAGACGCCAGCACCCCCTAAGTCCTAGTCAGCCAGAACTGTCCCCCCGTCGCCCTCTGCCTGTTGAGGAACCTATGCAGCTGGGCCAGACCAGACTAACCCCCGAAGAACGTGCTAGACGCAGAACTCTGGGCTTGTGTCTTTATTGTGGGGGCAAGGGTCATTTTCGTGACTCCTTCTCGCTTCTTCCGGGAAATGCTCGGGTCTAATACATTTAGAAGGTGGAGTATTGGACCCAGAAATCACCTTCTCGTCTTCTTCTTCCGGTGTTCCTCCATGTAGGCCCTTCTCTCAAATCGGTTAGCATATCTGGACTCCGGGGCTGCCGGCAGTTTTATGGACTGGAGAACTGCTTCTTCTATGAAGCTTACCCTTTCTCCCCTCGCTGCACCACTGGTAGTCTCGGCAATTGATGGCACTGTGCTCCCAGGGGGCCCTATCCGTTTCCAGATGCTTCCTATTAGGATGTCGGTAGGGATACTTCACCAGGAGTGGATTTCCTTCCTCATTCTACCCAAGGCCTCTACCCCGATTGTATTGGGCCTTGCTTGGCTAGAACTCCACTCTCCACATGTGGACTGGGTCTCTGGGCAGATCCTGGCTTGGGGTCCTTCATGTTTCTCGTCCTGTCTTCTCAAGGTGGCCCCCAAGGAGAGACTTCCCATTGCTACCACATCTGTATCTTCTGATCTTCCTGCGGCATACAGCAATTACCGGGATGTGTTCTGTAAGAAGTCTGCTGAGGTGCTTTCTCCCCACAGATCTTTTGACTGTGCCATTGACCTTGTCCCTGGAGCAACTCTGCCCAGATGTCGTACCTACCCCCTGTCCATTCCAGAGACCCAGGCCATGTCTGAGTATGTCGCAGAGAATCTGGAGAGAGGTTTCATCCGGAAATCCTCGTCGCCTGCAGGAGCAGGGTTCTTTTTTGTTGCTAAAAAGGATGGTACCCTCAGACCCTGCATCGACTATCGAGGGTTAAATGCAGTGACTATCAAAAACCGATACCTCTTACCTCTAATATCTGAGCTATTCGACAGGTTGAAGGGGGCTTCCATTTTCACCAAGTTGGATCTCAGAGGTGCATACAATCTCATTAGAATACGGGAAGGTGACGAATGGAAGACTGCGTTTAACACTAGGGACGGGCATTACGAATACCTGGTTATGCCTTTTGGTTTGTGTAATGCTCCAGCTGTGTTCCAGAACTTTGTCAATTAAATCTTCAGGGATCTACTGTACCAGTTTGTTGTCATCTATCTGGATGACTTTCTCATCTTTTCCGGAAATCTGCTTGCTCACAAAAACCATGTCCGCACCGTACTTCAGCACCTTAGAGAGAATAATCTCTATGCCAAGCTGGAGAAATGTTCCTTTGAATGTCCTGAGGTCCTGTTTCTAGGATCTTTTGTTTCTAGTTTGGGTCTTCGCATGGATCCCGGAAAGGTCTCGGCCATTACCAACTGGCCCCTTCCTGCTAGCCTCAAGGCCACACAGCACTTTCTTGGCTTAAATTATTATAGGCAGTTCATAAGGAATTACTCTTCCATTGCCGCGCCTATTATCGCTTTAACCAAGAAGGGGGCAAATGCCAAAGACTGGCCTCCCGAGGCTGTCACTGCGTTTCACGATCTGAGACAGGCCTTTGTTTCTGGACCTCTCTTGAGGAGACCAAATCCTGGGGACCCATTTTTTATTGAAGTAGACGCTTCTTGGATGGGGGTGGGAACTGTGCTTCTTCAGTTCTTTGAGAAGAGACGTCAACCATGTGCGTTCTCCAAAAAATTTTCTCAGACAGAGAGAAATTATGCTATTGGTGATCGGGAACTTCTCGCAATTAAATTGGCATTGGAAAAGTGGCGTCATCTCTTGGAGGGTTCCCCTCACTCCATTACGATCTTTACCGATCACAAGAATCTACAATACCTACAGAATGCTAAACGTCTGAACCCCAGACAGGCCAGGTGGAGTCTCTTCTTTTCTCGTTTTAAATTCACGATTACGTACAAACCTGGTTCCTGCAACGGTCGGGCTGATGCGCTCTCTAGGTCATTTGACACTTTGGACGAGGAGTCCACCCCTGATCCTGAGCCGATCATTCCGACCTCATGCATTGTTGCCCATTCTACCACCCTGGAATCAAAAATTCCTCCTTGCAAGACCTTTTTTCCCACGGAGCTAAGAGCTAAGATCCTTCGTTGGGGACATGATTCCAAGGTGGCAGGTAATGCTGGGTTCCTCCGATCCTTCCTGCTCATCAGTCGTCTAGTAGTGCCTAATCTCTGCTCGGATGTTAAAGATTACGTTAAGGCTTGTCATGTCTGTGCTCAGTCTAAATCTTCCACACAAGCCCCTGCTGGTCTTCTCATGCCCTTGCCCATTCCTAAGGAGCCCTGGTCTCACATCGCCATGGATTTCATCACCGATCTCCCACTGTCAGAGAATAATACAGCCATTTGGGTGGTAATCGATCGGTTCTCCAAGATGTCTCATTTTGTTCCTCTTCCTTGTCTCCCTTCTGCCCCTGTCTTGGTTCCCATTTTTGTACGAGAAATTTTCTGCCTTCATGGTGTTCCTTCCCATGTCGTTTCGGACAGGGGTGTTCAGTTTATGCCCCGTTTTTGGAGAGCCTTTTGCAAATCCCTTAACATTACCTTGGATTTTACCTCTTCTTACCATCCCCAATCCAATGGCCAGACTGAGAGGGTTAATCAGGAGTTGGAGGTCTTTCTCCGTACCTTGGTCTCGGCTCATCACGATGATTAGGCATCACTACTCCCGTGGGCAGAGTTCTCCCACAATAATGTCAATGTCAGTTCTCAGAAAACACCCTTTGTCACTGTTTATGGAAGACATCCTCAACTCCTTCTTCCCATAACCTGTTTTTCCGACATTCCAGCCTTGGCTACTGTTCAGGAATCATTCAATTCCATGTGGGCTGACATTCATGATTCCCTCCAGAAAGTTGCCAACAAATTCAAGAGTTTTGCTGACTGTCGCAGGCGTAAGCCGCCTTCTCTTCAGCCAGGAGACAAAGTCTTGCTCTCCACCAGGAACATCAAACTCCGGGTTCCTTCTCTCAAATTTGCCCCAAGATTCATTGGTCTGTACACTATAACTTCTAAACTGAATCCGGTTTGTTTCAAGCTCCAGATTCCCAAAAGCCTCAAAATCTCTAAGTCCTTCCATGTTGCCCTTCTGAAGCCTTTAGTCCTCAATAAGTTCTCTCATCCTCTCTCTACCGCAGCGCCGGTCTCTGAGGATAATCAGGAGTACGAAGTTAGCCAAATTTTGGATTCCCGACTCTGTAGAGGCATTCTCCAGTACCTCGTGCATTGGAAGGGGTTTGGTCCTGAGGAGAGGTCGTGGATCAAGGCTTCTGAGGTCTTTGCACCTCGTCTGTTGAGGAAGTTTCATTTGAAGTTCCCCTATAAACCTGGTCCCAGATGGGGAAGGGGGAGGCCTTGTAAGAGGGGGATAATGTCATGGTTATTCAATAGAGTTTTGTCTGTCAGCTTACCTGTCTCCATGTGTTCATCTCTAAAGACCAGCTGACTCTCACCTGACTGCTTTTATAAACTCTCCTCTAGCATGGCTCCACCTCAGCTCCTATCAAGAGAACTCTATATTAACCTCTGCTCTGCAGGCCAGCCCTGCTGATCAACCTTTGTGTGTTTTGGCTTCCTGTTCCTGCCTGCCGTGTGCTCTGCGTTTGTTTCTGTTGCCGACCTTGGCGTGTTCTCAACTATTCCTGTCTGCTCGTGAGCCTGACCTTTGGCGTGTCCCCGACTATCCCTATTTGCCTTTGACCCTGAACCTTGGCGTGAACTCTGTTGTCCTTGTCTGCTTGTGGCCCTGACCTTGGCTTATTCCCTTACTATCCCTATCCTCCTGTCGCCTACTGTGGGTGTGAGCTGGGGGACCCTGGGGGCCGTGACCTGGAGCCAGTTGCAGCCCAGTCCATCCTCACCACTAGAGGCTCTGGTGAACACCTGCTGGCTCTTAGGCTCTGTGCCCCAGGGAATCTTACACTCTAACCCCGGTGGGATCCGTGTTGGTGTTCCAGCAGCCCTGCCTTCCTTACCACCCTGACTCCCATCCGCAGCAGTCAGCCGTGGGGTCCACTACCTTGCGGTGCACTCCTGATCCCAATGGTGTGCATCTGTCACCTAACCTCAAGGTGACATGACATTTTAGTAACAAGAACGGTATCATTAGCAGTAATCAGCATGGATTCATGAAGAATCGTTCTTGCCAAACAAATATATTAACCTTCTATGAGGAGGTGAGTTGCCATCTAGATAAAGGAAGGCAGGAATTGGTGTATCTGCAAAAGCATTTGACTCAGTTCCCCATAAACGTTTACTTTTACAAAGTAAGGTCTGTTGGCATGGACCATAGGGTGAGTACATGGATTGAAAACTGGCTACAAGGTCGAGCTCAGAGGGCGGTGATAAATGGGGAGTACTCGGAATGGTCAGAGGTGGGTAGTGGGGTCCTCCAGGGTTCTATGCTGGGACCAATCCTATTTATTTTGTTCATAAACGACCTGGAGGATGGGGTAAACCGTTCAATCTCTGTATTTGCGGATGATGCTACGCTAAGCAGGTCAATAACTTCCCTGCAGGATGTGGAAACCTTGCAAAAAGATCTGAACAAATTAATGGGGTGGGCAACCACATGGCAAATGAGGTTCAATGTAGAAAAATGTAAAATTATGCATTTGGGTGGCAAAAATATGAATGCAATCTATACACTGGGGGGAGAACCTCTGGGGGAATCTAGGATGGAAAAGGACCTGGGGGTCCTAGTAGATGATAGGTTCAGCAATGGCATGCAATGCCAAGCTGCTGCTAACAAAGGAAACAGAATAGTGGCATGCATTAAAAAGGACATCAACTTGTTACCCCAGCATTTCGAATTCCTGATATGTACCTGCTGTACAATAAAAAGCATCCTGTTCTTTGTATTGGTTTCTGCCAGTCCCTCTGCTTTCCTGTTAACAATTAACCATACTAAGCAGGAGAGCTCACCATGGTCAGTTCTCCAGCTGTGCTGGGAACTCAGCCTGCTCTCCTCCAATGATCAGACTTGTCCTGACACCCCCCCCTCCTGCTGCACAGCCATTCACTGGGAAGCTCAGTGTGCTGCTACTTCTCCTCCCCCTAGCTCTTATGCAGCTGAGAACAGAGGGAATGTGATCACTTATTAAAATAAAAAAAGGGAAAAAAAGGTATTTTTAATGTTTTTTTTATATCTATACACAAATGTTTGCCTTTCATTTCAATTTTAAACTGAATGGGTTGCTTTACAAGGCAATCGTTTATAATCACTTTACGTCTGCCCCCTTTTTTTTAATTACCTTTAGAAAAAAGCTGTAGGTTACAGAGCTCAATAGCTGAAGCTGAGTATAAGTAGCGACTCTTGCCCCTTTCTCCTCTCCCACATGTGGTTCTGTTTCAGGTCTCAATGGGAGACATCATGTCTGAAAGGTGACATGTTCTGCTGTGCTTTTGCTATACAAAAAAACAAAGTTCTCTTAATATCCTGTGTCACATTAAAAAAAATGTATATTTGTAAAGCAAATTATATACTGTGTATATAGTAAAAACATATTAACGCTTCTATTGGTTGAACTAGATGGACCTTGTTGAAAGAGATTGGTTTAACTTGATGGTCTTTTTTCAACCTATGTAACTTTATATCTTAAAGCTGCATTAAAGTAGCAAAACTAAAAAAGAAACACTGTGGGAGAAAAGATAGAAAATATAGTTTACCTTACACCCAGCTCCTGCACAGTATAGGGTGATGTCACTATTCCTCTGGAGAGATCCTGGGAACACAAAAACGTCTTCTTGCAATATTTGGGTTTCTCCAGGATCTTGCTGGAAGGATCTCTTTGTCATCATTGTTTAGACATTGCTGATGGAAGCTGGGTGTAAGGTAATATATTTTTTAACTTTTTTCCATAGTTTTTTCTAAAGCAGTAATGTGGCGGTTATACAAGGAGGTAGGTCAGAACTGAATAAGATGACCTTAAAAAAAGGTTCACCATGAACAAATGCACATAGATCCATTATAGCTTTCCTTTAACACTCAAAGATGATAGTAGTGAGATCAGAACGTTTTTCAGACCCGTCCGCCTGCTGTGCCCACTACAAAGGGGTCCAATTTTTACTGCTGAATTTCTCTTTTTACACTATATTACAGAAAACATGGCAGAAAGAAGAGGGCTCATCCTGAAGAATAAAGATTGCATATTAAGGAAAAGGAAAGGAAAGCAGAAACAAAACTGTTCTAACCCAACGGAGAACGTATGACTAAATGCCAGTGACTGCAAACTTATGTCTAGCAGTGAAGTGAGCTTGGGACAGAATGTTCTCTAGTAAAGGTATTTCAGACTTTTCATTGATCTTTATTTGTCCATCATAACCAGATTGCTAATATGTTCAGTGCCCATCTGCAGCCTCACCACTGCCATGAATGCAGCCCCACCACTGCCATGAATGTAGCCTTATAATTGCCATTAATGCAGACTCACCATTGCCATGAATGCAGACTCACCATTGCCATCAGTGCAGCCTGATCGATGCCCATCTTCAGCCTCGGAGGGGGGTGAGATGAGCGCCAACAGAGTACATACAGGAGAAACTCGTGTTTTCTCTGTGGCCTCTTTAATATACAAAGTCCCGCCTCCTATGATGGACAGAACAGTCGTCCAATGGCAGCGGGACTTCCTTTTACAGAGGCCGCCGTGTAAACAGGAAATTTTCCTTTATGTACGGTACTCATCCCGCCCCCTCCCTGTCCCCTCCGAGGCAGCCAGAATATATACAGTATCTCATAAAAGTGAGTACACCCCTCACATTTTTGTAAATATTTTATTATATCTTTTCATGTGTCAAAACTGAAGAAATTACACTTTGCTACAATGTAAAGTGGTGAGTGTACAGCTTGTATAACAGTGTAAATTTGCTGCCCCCTCAAAATAACTCAAGACACAGCCTTTAATGTCTAAACTGCTGGCAACAAAAGTGAGTACCCCACTAAGTGAAAATGTCCAAATTTGGCCCAATTAGCCGTTTTCCCTCCCCAGTGTCATGTGACTCGTTAGTGTTACAAGGTCTTAGGTGTGTTACATTTGGTGTTATCGCTCTCACTCTCTCATACTGGTCACTGGAAATTCAACATGGGACCTCATGGCAAAGAACTCTCTGAAAATCTGAAAAAAAGAATTGTTTACATAAAGATGGTCTAGGCTATAAGAAGATTGTCAAGACCCTGAAACTGAGCTGCAGCATGGTGGCCAAGACCATACAGTGGTTTAACTGGACAGGTTCCACTCAGAACAGGCCTCGCCATGGTCGATATGTTTAAATATAGGCACCACATTGGCCTTACGCCAAACCGGTGGTACCATTCCAGTCATTAAAAAGTCCTTAAATATTAGAAACAATGGCTTTGAAATGACAGAGCTCAATTCTTTTTGGATCTGTGGGTGGATGCCATCTGGCTCAGGTGCTTTATTCACTATTATTCTGTCTAAATATTTCTGGACCATATTAATTTTGAGCTGTATCAATACCATCCCCATTATAGACATAAGCTCCCCCATGCACCTATGTATACACAGAGCCGAAGAAGGTATTTAATCAATTTACCCCCTCTTTGTCCACAATCAACCACTCTAGATTTTTTTGTAAAGCTCAGACCTCACCTTTTTACTATTAATATATTTGAAGAATTTTTGGGGGGTTTGTTTTACTACCCTTTGCAATCTGTCCTTCATTTTGAATTTTTGCAGCCTTGATTTCTTTTTTTCATATTCTGTTATGTTCTTTGTAACATTTAAACAATGAATAGTGTTCCTTCATTTTTATATTTTTTAAAAGCTCTTTAATTATTTATAGCTTTTTTAACTTTGGCTATGAGCCACATAGGTTTTATTTTTAATATATTTTGCAGTGAATTCACATAGTCTTTTTCAAGAATTCCCATTTCTGTTCTGTTTTCATTGCCAATATTCCCTCCCAGTCAAAGTGTCATGCCCCATACACACGATCAGAAATTCTGTCAGTGCGGCGATCGGGGATGAGGCTTGTCCCTCGGGATGCAGCCCATCCCAGATCAGTGTGAAGAGCCAATAAAAATCATCTCTTTACCACGTGCCCGGCTGTGTCCAATCACAGCCGGTCACATGCATTGTCCTCGTGCACAGCACGCACACGAGCGGCGATTGGGGACGAGGCTTGTCACACTGATCACAATGAAATCCACAGTAACGAGCTGTTACTAGGCTCTCCTCCTAGCACACTGATCATGTGTGAGGAGGAGATTGCGGTAACAGCTTTTTACCACCTACAGTATACACCAAGCACACTGATTGCCCCCCCAATAAAGAGGACCTGTTACCAGCCCATCAAAGTACCTGTCACAGCCCATCTGAGTACCCGAGTAACCCAAGGACATTTCGTGTTCCCTGAGTCCCTTCCACAGTATTAAAATCCCTTATGGTACATTTTAGGATGTACCACCCTCTCTCTTTGTTCTCCTTTCTTTCCCTTTTATCTGTCTCTATCCTAAATTTCTTGTTTTTTTTCCCCCATCCCTCTCTCTAGCCGTCTTTCTTGTTTTTTCTCTTATTCTTTCTCTCCCTTTTTCTTTGTTTCTCCCCCTCTTTTCCTCTCCCTTCCACGTATTCTCCATTTTTTTTCTTCTCTTACTCCATGGTGGGGGTGGGGGTAATGGGATGAGTGGTATTGCTGGGGGGAGTTCTGATCAGCCAGCTTAGGTGCTTTTGATCAAGGTCATCTGCTGATCTGAGAACTGTAGTGGGGACTTATAATGTCAACTATAATCACAGGTAGTGTTACTAACTGTGTCTCCAGCTTCACTGTGGCTCTGACTTTGTGATGTATCATAGCAGTGACACCTTATCAGAAACCATGAATCAGACCGAGACAGAAGTAAGTTAAATCACACTTGTTTAATAATAATAATTAAGTAAACAGAGTAAGCGTAGTCAAAACAAGCCAGAGTTCAGTAACCGGATCATTTAGACAGCCAAGCAAATGCCAGAGAGCCAGAGATAAACGTAGTAGTACAGCAAGCAGGATCAGGAGCCATAAGGAACGTCAGCCGAGCAAGTCTTCAACAGGAACGCTGGAGAAAATCTCTGTGATGTTGACAAAGGAGAAGGCAGAGATCAAGTGAGCTGGATGACTTTAAGTAGGCAGGACTGATGAGCAGAATCAACAACAGCTGGGTAACTGTGGAGAGAGATGGGAGCTGGCAATTAGCCGACAGCTGAGCGGCCAGCTCAGAGAAGGAAGGACTGAGCCCAGCCCTGACACACCTATGCCGAAATCAAGAGATGGGGTCTCCTCTAGCCCCTCCCACTTAACATTCCTCACCAGTCAGCTAACCTCTAGTCTCTGCCCCCAGCCATATTTCAGTGCGTTACCCTACGTTTAATGTCGTGTTTTTCAGTGCGTTATTGCAAGTTTAACACCGTATATTTCAGTGTGTTATGTGCCATTTAACACAGTATATTTCTGTGTGTTGGTGCAAGTTTAACCCCAGTATAGTTCAGTGCGTTACTGCAACTTTAAGGCCATATATTTCAGTGCGTTACCGTTTAATGCAGTATAGTTCAGTGAGTTACTGCAAGTTTAACGTTATATATTTCAGTGCGTTATGTGCCATTTAACACAGTAGATTTCTGTGTGTTGGTACACGTTTAATGCAGTATAGTTCAGTGCGTTACTGCAAATTTAACGCCATATATTTCAGTGCATTACCTTCTGTTTAATGCAGTATAGTTCAGTGAGTTACTGCAAGTTTAACGTTGTATATTTCAGTGCGTTATGTGACATTTAACGCAATATATTTCTGTGCATTAGTGCACGTTTAACACAGTATATTTCAGTGCATTACCTTCCATTTAACGCATTATAGTTCAGTGCGATACTGCAAGTTTAATGCCATATATTTCAATGCGTTACCTTCCGTTTAATGCAGTATAGTTCAGTGTGTTACTGCAAATTTAACACTGTATATTTTAGTGCGTTACCTTCCGTTTAATGCAGTGTATTTAAGTGCATTGCATGGCATTTAACACATTATATTTCTGTGCGTTAGTGCACGTTTAACGCAGTATTTCAGTGCGTTACCTTCCGTTTAATGCAGTATAGTTCAGTGTGTTACTGCAAGTTTAACGCCATATATTTCAGTGCGTTACCTTCAATTTAATGCAGTATAGTTCAGTGGGTTACTGCAAGTTTAATGTTGCATATTTCAGTGTGTTACATGCCATTTAACGCAATATATTTATGTGCATTACTGCATGTTTAACACAGTATATTTCAGTGGGTTAATGCAAGTTTAACCCCAGTATATTTCAGTGTGTTGCGTGCCATTTAACACAGTATATTTCTGTGCGTTGGTGCATGTTTAACGCAGTATATTTCAGTGCGTTACCTTCCGTTTAATGCAGTATTGTTCAGTGCATTACTGCAAGCTTAATGCTGTATATTTCAGTGCGTTACCTTCAGTTTAACCCCAATATAGTTCAGTGATTTACTGCAAGTTTAACGTCATATATTTCAGTGCATTAGTGCATGTTTAATGCAGTATATTTCTGTGCGTTAGTGCACATTTAGCGCCGTATGTTTCATTGCGTTACTGCAAGTTTAACGCTGTAGATTTCAGTGCGTTAGTGCACGTTTGACGTAGTGTATAGAAGTTTGTCAGTGCAGTTTTACTGCAGTATATGATAGTGTATCAGTGGAATGTAGTGAGTACTAAAGTGCACCAAGCTCTACGTTCCATTGATTAAATTGCATCCACATACACATTTCCACATCTTTATTACATTTTGTTAATAAGCACCCCCCATCATGTCTGGGAAGGCAACAAGGAGAAGCAGACATTCCCATGGCACTGTGAGGGGGCAAGCAGCGTACGTGTCCACAGGAAAAGGTGGACGTGGTCAGTCCTCAGGCAGGGCATCATTTCCTCTGTTTAGTGATGTTGTCCATGCTATCCAGCCATAGTGCTCAGAGGAGGTGGTGGACTGGCTTACTAAACCATCCTCCATTACCCAAGCAGAGACAGGTGCACAGTCCACTGCAGCAGCCAGGGTGGCTAAACCCGCTTCCTTGTCCACAGCTATTCCTGCCATAGCCCCAGCATCAGGCATAGAAGAGTCAGTTGAGTTATTCGAACACAGCGTCAGCCACTTGCTCCTTGACGATGCACAGCCATTATTTGATTCAGATGTTGGTTCTGAGGTTGAGGAAGGCAGGAATATGAGCCTACAGAGAGGGGAGAACACTAGTACACAAATTGGCAGTCATGTTCCCCCAGCCGCAGCGTATTGCCAAGTTGTCTCCAGTGGTAATGAGGATGGAAGAGATGATGATGATGAGATCACTGACGTGACTTGGGTGGCGGTTAGTGCAGAGGAGGAAAGTGAGGGTGAGGTACAACCCCAACGAGGCAGCCATCATGGAAGAGTAAAGAGCAGCCACCTAATTCTATTACATTGTGGAACTATTGGAAAAATATGCGCTGCGCTTGAGCAACCCAAAAAATATTAATAAATTAAACAAAATCCAATTACGTGCATGTAAATCAAACTATGCAATAATAATTCTGTACTCTTATACATAAAGTGCAATGTGCAAAATAAGTGTATAATAGTAAACAATAAAGTGCATAGATAAAACAAGTGCTTATTGCTCCATAAAAGACATCTTGAGTGCCCTAATAGATTTCAACAAAAGTGCTTAGTGCTCCATATAAGGCATCTTGCCTGCCCTGATAAATTATTGAAAAATAACAAGTGAAAAAAAGTTCTATATAGCACTCCAAATCAGTACGTGCAGGTAATGTCCAACTGTGATATCAAATCAGTGCGTGCAGGTGGTGTCCAACTGTGATATCAATCATCATGCCAAAATATCATGAGTGTTGCAAACCATGCTCCGGTGCACTTCAGTGGCCCCCTTAAGCTAATGTGCTCACCTCAGAGCGTGTGACCCAGCTGCTACCCTGAGTCAAAACACGCTTTGGAGCCCCCCCCGGGCTCAGTATTGGTATCAGATATATTCCTCCAGCTGGAAACAATGTAGAATGAGAAAGAAACTATACAGTGTAATATAGCCAAATACTTTATTATATAAAAAACGCTCCCCACATTGGGGTACTCACATGGTACTGGTGCGTCAGTGTACCATTCTATAACAGCCTCCAAATGATAAAATAAAAGATCGCTGGGCGTATGGTGCGGTATGCTGTGGTGGAATAATGCTGTGTGTGGTCTGTGTTGCTCTCTCCGTCCTGGCCCCTCCCCCACGCATCTTCGACACAGGGATCACGTGTCTTCATCAGGGGGATATGATTGGACGGATGCTCTACAGGTTTATATAAGGCGACCGCGGCCATTTTGCCATAGATCGCGGACACTCTAGTGTTATACTACAGCTTGTATTTTGATGTCAAAGCCTATCTCATAGTACTGACCATAGCTAATGGAAAAAAACAGTCAGTGTGGGATATCTACCGAATGTTACTCAGTGCTAAGCCTATCTAAAGATGTCGGCCGAATTGAGCTAGTAATGATAATGCACAACCCAGGACGGAGCCCTATATGGAGCACTAAGCACTTTTGTTGAAATCTATTAGGGCACTCAAGATGTCTTTTATGGAGCAATAAACACTTGTTTTATCTATGCACTTTATTGTTTAATATTATACACTTATTTTGAACATTGCACTTTATGTATAAGAGTACAGAATTGGTATTGCATAGCTTGATTTACACAATTGGATTTTGTTTAATTTATTAATATTTTTTGGGTTACTCAAGCGCAGTGCACATTTCTCCAATGATACCTTTGCACGATATATGAAACGTGATCAGCGCACGCAGCTGGAGGTAGTACATGTTGGGCACAGGACCAGTGTGGCTCACAAGATTTATTTTTAATTTTGCTTACATTGTGGACCTGTTATCTCCTGGCCCACTTCCCACAGCTCAGCTGTCTGGGCCTTTTTTAGCACATATGCAGCCGATCACACTGTTGCAATTTGCAAACTTTGTTAAGCGTGGCAAAAACACCAGCCATTTGGGTACCACATGCTTGACAAGGCATTTAACCTCCCACCACTCACTCTGTTGTCAAGAGTACCTGAAAGCCACATAAAAGGGGCGCAGTTTTGTTCCTCCTCCTTACTCCTTACCTCAGTCTGCCCCCGCTATACCTCATGACCTCTCAGCAGTCTCCACTGACAGGGATGATGGTATAGCACAGGGTGACCAGCTGTAGCCGGCAAATTTCTCTGCCGCATCTGCTGCGGCAAAATAAAAAAAAAATACAGTCACTGCCACCCACATGCCCAGCATCTAAATGCAAGCTTGTCAAAGCTGCTGGCTCTACAACTTCTGCCTTTCCATCTGGTGGATTCTGCCCCCTTCCGTGAATTTGCAGAATGTGCTGTACCACAATAGCAGGTTCCCATTCGCTATTTCTTTTTATGTAAGGCCATTCCAGCTCTGTACCATCATGTGGAAGGCAATGTTGGTCCAGCAAGAATGGTCAGGGATGATATATTTCGGTCACAGCATACTGGGTAACTCTCCTTGCAACTCGGAAGGATGCAGGACAGGGCTCAGTGCTGCAGCTTGTTGTGCCCCCCACGTCTCCATACAGCTAGTAGTAATAATGCGAGATTTAACAGCTCTACCCCCTCCTCCATGCCCTCCTCTGCTGAATTGTCCTATGAACCACAAGTACCCCCTAAAGGGGCTATTCAATGATTTAGTCTAAAAGGTGCCATGCAGTGCTTCAGCTGGTGTGTCTAGACAACAGGAACCACAAGGGAGCAGAGATTCTTGCAGCTCTGCAGGGGTAGGCCCAGAGGTGGTGCACACCATGCCAGCTGGAGCCAGGAATGGTGGTGTGCGATAATGGCACAAACCTCCTGTCCGCCCTTAGACAGGCAAAGTTGACACATGTACCATGCCTGGCACATGTCCTCAATTTGGTGGTGCAGCATTTCCTAAATAGGTACCCAGGAAGATCTGCTAAAGCAGGCCAGAAGAGTCTGTAGCCATTTCAGGCGGTCATACACAGCCAGTGCGCGGTTGGGCGAAATTCAGCGGAAATTCCACCTGCCCATAAACCTCCTGATTTGTGACATGCCCACTAGGTGGAACTCGACTTTGGCAATGCTGCAGCGGCTGCACATGCAGCAGAAGGCCATCAACAAGTACCTGTCACAATGACAGGCCATGGCACAATGACAGGCTCAGGTCGGCTTGTTTTTTTTTCCCTAAGCCAATGGCTACTCATAAAGGATACACGCACTGTACCTGTCACCATCTGAGGAGGCCACAAGGATGGTGAGCCGTGACAATGCATGCATCAGTGACACAATCCCTGTTGTGTTTCTGCTGGAGCAGACTCTGCATGGCATTATGGACAGGACACTTGAGGCAGAGCAGCGGGAGAAAGAGGAGGACTTCCTTTCCTCTCAAGGCCCACTTTATGCAGACACCATTGTTCTGCAGAGAGGGAGGAGGAGGATTCTGGCAGTTTTGGAGGCATTAAAGCAGAGGAAGACATACATCAAACAGTAAGATATAGTTGTCCATCCCCAGAACACTTGGGAGTAGTACGTGGCTGAGAGGAAGCAGTTCCAGACACTATAATCCTCATGGACCCAGAGGAGTCTGCTTCTCGTGCCTCCGCAAATTTGCAGTGCATGGGCTCCCTCATGCTTCAAAGCCTGCGAAAGGACCCAAGAATGCGTGGCGTAAAGGAAAAGGATCACTATTAGTTGGCAACCCTCCTTGACCACCGCTACAATGGCAAAGTCTCAGAACTCATCCCGTCCCCACAGAGACTGCAGAAGATGAAATCTCTTGAGGACCCCTTTAAAGAGGAGTTTAACACTTTTCCTAGCTTTGGGAGGTTACAGTGTCATGGAAAATGTAGTTTTGAGACTTCTGTTGGTCAAGAGAGGAGCGGTGGAGAAGGTGGCCACCCATGTGATGCATTTCACAATTTTTTTAGTCCTCGCACCCAGGGCTGTCACATCCCATCGGCAGTAAGGATGAGCTCTGGCGTGTTCGCAAACTGCACGTGCCAAGCCCGCCAGGAAGTCGGCACTGCACAGTGCTAATCACAAGTAGTGACACATTTCCTGGTATGTGTGGCTGCAGAGATCGGGAAATGTCTCACTGCCTGTAATAAGCGCAGCGCAGTGCCGACTTCCTGGTGGGCTCAGCACATGCAGCTTGCGAACACGCCGGAGCTCATCCTTGATCGGCAGCATCTGCATCACATGGTGGATGATTATCTAGGGGTGAAAACAGATGGAGAGCTTTCCAGTCGACAATTCACTGGCTTACTGGGTCATGAGAATAGCCCATTGGCCAGAACTTTCCCAGTATGCAAATGAGCTACTGGGCTGCCCTGCATCCAGCGTGCTTTCCAAACAGGCATTCAGTGCTGCTGGAGGTTTTGTTACTGGTAATAGAGCGCATCTGTCGACAGACTCCGTGGAAGTCTGGCATTTATCAAAATGAATCAGTCCTGGATTACCAGCAGCTATGAAGCCCCTGAAGCTGATGTCGCTGATTAAGTGTTTTTGGGAGGTGGAATCTCTGCAGGACTTCTAGGCTGCCTAAAGTGTTGTGGGTGTTGATTTCATCTGGAAGATTTCTTTGGGGTGTAGGTTTCATGGGCACAATTAACACCCAAAGACCAATTTTTCCTTTTGACAGGTGCATATCATTGCAATTTTTGACAACAAGGCCAATTCTTGCTTTCATCAAGAGTACCTCAATACCACCACCAACACCCAAAGACCAATTTTTTTTCTGCACCAAAGTCTGTGGAAGAGACACCAGAATTTATCCAAAAAATCTCTAATCTTGTTCCCAGTGCACTACATTGCACTACAAGCTTGCAGGGAAAATGTCATATTTTTTTGGGCTTTATAAATGCAATTATTGCTGCAGCAGCTTCTATACACGGTACAGATGTGCCAATTTACAGGTAGACCAAGGGGATCCCCCAGGCACTATATTGAAAGGAATTTTTCATTTTTGTGCTTTCACTTTAAGCATCAATAAATCACTGCTCATTTAAAAATGACTTTTTTTACAAACTTTGTTTCATTGATACATGCCCCTCAGGGCAGTACCTGGATCCCCATAACCATTGTATGCCTGAATACTTGCATATAAGCCTTCAAAATTGGCACTTTTGATTTTTCCAGTTCGGGTCCCATAGACTTCAGTGGGGTTCGTTATCCAGTTTCCGAACTTTTGCGATGTTCAAAAGTTCTGGTGCGAACCGAACAGGGGTTGTTCGACCCATCCCTAGTCCTTATTAATAAACCAATAATTGTGTGTGTGATGTTACCTAGAAGCTCGGATATTGTACGGGGTGATTTCAGATTAACATAATCAGCCGTAAATTTTCCTTGAAAACTGGGTAAAAGGAACTAGTACCTTTCAAAAAGATACTCCGTAATATCTATTTCTTGTGTTTTCTAAATGATGGGCCGAGGTTTCTTATCACTATATCAGCCTAGAATACCTAATTTGATAGGAAATTCTTGTAAAACACTATCTCTTGTGCTTTCCTTTGAATAGACTGTGCTGAGAACTGTAACATCTTGATATGGAGCTGTGTTTTGAATCAAAGAAGAACTCCGGGCTGGGTGCTGCAGTAAAAACGCATTTTCAACAGCACAAAGAAAAATGTATTATTATACATCATTTAAAATCATCTCTATTTGAAAACTGCGCAGTTTGGTGAATATTTTCCAACAAATGGCTAACATTTCATTTGGAAGAATCAACACATTTTAAATCTGATAATTGACTAAGCTGATTTATGAATGAAATTGCTCATCATTAAAAATACCATTTCAAGGCAATTTCAACTTTTATTGAGCTTTAACTGTAGATAGAGGATGCTTACTAAGAGTCGGTTTGTCATTTTGAGGTTTCAGCTTGGCAGGTTGCATGAATACATACAAGGATTTTCATGATCATAATCTGACTAAAGCCATAGATACCAAATAGTAACTAGGGTTGCACCAATACCGGATTTTTATTAGTGAGTACCGATACCTTTGCGGTGCGATTTGAGCCCATACAAAATGACTGGGCTCAAACTGCACTGCAAAGACTCGCATGCGATTTGAAAGGAACGTGATGCAATTCCTGTCTGAATCGCATGAAATTTCCACACCGCTCCTGTGTGAACCAAGGCTGAAATCACTAGGACAAGCGTGTTCCTGTTCAAATCGCAAGCAATTCTTTGCAGTGCAATTTGAGCCCATTCATTTTGTATGAGCTCAATTCACACAGCATAGGTATTGGTTTTGGCTGGCTAGAGCGATAGATACCAAACTTATAGGGTCATAGTAACTAGGGTTGCACCGATACCGGATTTTTATCGGCAAGAACGAGTACCGATACTTTTGATCACAATACCTTTGCAGTGCGATTTGAGTCCATACAAAATAAATGGGCTCAAATTGCTCTGCAAAGAATTATATGGGACTTGAACAGGACTGCGGTGCCCTTCCTGTCCAAATCACATCGCATAGGTATCGATTTTGGGTATCGGAGCATTTTCACGAGTACCCCCATCTCACCACCTTCCATTGCTTGCTTGGGCTCTCCCGGAATTTTCGCCGGCTGGTCAGAAAGCCGAACAAAGCCGCGATTGGCTTTGTTTATCTCTCTGCTATGGTAACCCAGAAGGGAGCATGAGACATAACTTCCGGTTTACACAGGTGTCAACGGCGTCATTTTTTAAAAATCGAAAGCATTCGAAAACAGATCTTGGTGTTTTGACTGCTTTTAAGGGAATTTGGGATCTTATAGACTCCAGATCTCTCCAGAAAGAGTACCTGTCACATGCCTATTGCTGTCACAAGGATGTTTACATCATAAAAGTGATTAAAGAAAAAATTAAAGCAACAGTGTAAAAATAAAAAAAATGTATAATTAAAGAAAAAACGTAAACACAAGGGCGATCGCAAACATCGATCATCCCACACATATGAGGTATCACCGCGAACGTCAGATCATGGGCAGTAATTCTATCACTGAACCTCCTCTGTACATCTAAAGTGGTAGCCAGGCTTTTTAATCGTTACCTATCGATAACAACATTTACGTAATTTTTGTCACCATTGCAGAGGCATGCGCAGTTTTTTTTTTATTATATATTCTTTTTATTGAGTTTTTTCACACATATTATACAGACATAAAACATAGAGGTCTAGAGGGCAACATACACTCTTACCTCTTAGCCGCACAGGGCTAACATTGGAACTAACATAGTCCAACTAACCACTGAATTGGAATCTAACAAACTCCTCCCCCCCGTCCCCCCCAAACTCAACCATCAGCACTAGTTCAGGATAAAAGTTGCACCAGAAAGTCTTAATCAGAGCTCAATTGTGTCGCTTGTCTATTTAAAACACTTGGGGATAACTAGTAGAGCAATCATATATGCATGCAACATTGGGATAAAAAAAAAAAAAAAAAAACTACATCACCTAAATCTAAGTGGAGAGATTATGTAACCTTTTAGGTTAGAGTTAGTTGTATCAACTCACAGTTGCTGAGGAGTCCAACCATGGTTGCCATACTTTGTAGAATTTTTTCTTGCAGCCTCTAGAAATGTAAGTAGCCTTATAGAGGTGGATTACGGAGTTCATCAGACCTTTCCAGTATGTTATTGTAGGAGCATTTGCTTTTTTCCAATGTAATAGAATAGCCTTCCTACCATAGAACAGCCCTGTATTAAGTCAAGTGCGGTGTGCCAAAGAAGGGACAACCTCCTCAACTAAACCCATGAGGCTTACTCTTGGGGTTTTAGGGATTGGTATACTGAGAACCTCTGCAGAGGCGTGCGCAGTTTTAAAGCATTGACGTGTTTGATATCTAGTTACTTGGTGTAACATCATCTTTTTATAGTTTACAAAAAAACTGGTTTATGTATTGTGTTTTTTTGCTTAAACAATTGTATTTGAAAAACCCACTGCGCAAATACCTTATGACATAAAAAATTGCAACAACCACAATTTTATTTCATAGGGCCTCTGCTTTAAAAAATAATAATGTGTGGGGGCTCTAAGTACTTTTCTAGCAAAAAATACTGATTGTTACATGTAAACAAAAAGTACCAGAAAAGGCCTGATCTGGAAGTGGGTAATATACTGTAGGTGCCACATCACAAACAAAAAAAATTTCCCAGCGCACTTAGCAGCTAGCCTGCAAAAAAAAAAAAAAAAATTACCCTGTCTAACAGTTCAAAGCAGAGGGTTTAGTTGCACACATTTGAAAAAAAATGTGAAACTTGCAGTGCCTCGTCAAGGCTCCTCTTTTATACTGCAGTCCTGACTCTATAGTTTTGAGAATCTTCCAGTTGAAGCACATATAGCAGTGGAAACATAAATGGCAGGTTTGTCTGGAGGGAGCTCTTTCCTCCTTAAAGCACAGGGACACGCTAGACACCCAGCAAGAGCACAATGGCAGCTAAGGACATCCAATGTGTCCCCATACCATATCCGGCCGACAAACTGTACAGATAAGTGGCAACCACTGCAATTTATAACTAGCCTTTGCAGTAAGGTGCACATGGAAGGGCTTTACACATCACAAAGAAGAATTCCCAGCACACTTACCAGCTAGCTTACAAAGAACAACCAAACTGCCAGAGGGATTAGTTGCACAAATTGCAAATAATAGGTGGAAGCTGCAGTGCCTGGCCAAGGCTTCTCTGTATACTGGGATCTAACTCTATAGCTTTGAGAGTCTCCAAATTGGTGCACATATAGTCATGGATAAATTAAGACCAGGTTTATAGGTGCCCCATTCTAAATTTCTCAACTTGAAGACAGAAAAATTTACTAAATTGACTTTTAAGGCACCATAAGCATAGCTCCCAGCTGTCCCAGATTTGGAGGGATTGTCCCTGATTTGGAACAAAGTCCCTCTGTTCCTCTTTCTTCCTCATTTGTCCCTCATTTTGGTCTAATTTATAGAGTTGTACAGTGGGGCAAAAAAGTATTTAGTCAGCCACCAGTTGTGCAAGTTCTCCCACTTAAAAAGATGAGAGAGGCCCGTAATTATCATCATAGGTATACCTCAACTATGAGAGACAAAATGTGGAAACAAATCCAGACAATCACATTGTCTGATTTTTGAAAGAATTTATTTGCAAATTATGGTGGAAAATAAGTATTTGGTCACCTACAAACAAGCAAGATTTCTGGCTCTCACAGACCTGTATCTTCTTCTTTAAGAGGCCCCTCTGTCCTCCACTCATTACCTGTATTAATGGCACCTGTTTAAACTTGTTATCAGTATAAAAGACACCTGTCCACAACCTCAAACAGTCACACTCCAAACTTCACTATGGTGAAGACCAAAGAGCTGTCGAAGGACACCAGAAACAAAATTGTAGACCTACACCAGGCTGGGAAGACTGAATCTGCAATAGGCAAGCAGCTTGGTGTGAAGAAATCAACTGTGGGAGCAATAATTAGAAAATGGAAGACATACAAGACCACTGATAATCTCTCTCGATCTGGGGCTCCACGCAAGATCTCACCCCGTGGGGTCAAAATGATCACAAGAACGGTGAGCAAAAATCCCAGAACCACACGGGGGGACCTAGTGAATGACCTGCAGAGAGCTGGGACCAGCATAACAAAGGCTACCATCAGTAACACACTACTACGCCAGGGACTCAGATCCTGCAGTGCCAGACGTGTGCCCCTGCTTAAGACAGTACATGTCCGGGCCCGTCTGAGGTTTGCTAGAGAGCATTTGGATGATCCAGAAGAGGATTGGGAGAATGTCATATGGTCAGATGAAAACAAAGTAGAACTGTTTGGTAGAAACACAACTCGTCGTGTTTGGAGGAGAGAGAATGCTGAGTTGCAACCAAAGAACACTATACCTACTGTGAAGCATGGGGGTGGCAACATCATGCTTTGGGGCTGTTTCTCTGCAAAGGGAACAGGACGACTGATCCGTGTACATGAAAGAATGAATGGGGCCATGTATCGTGAGATTTTGAGTGCAAACCTCCTCCCATCAGCAAGGGCATTGAAGATGAAAGGTGACTGGGTCTCAGCATGACAATGATCCCAAACACACCGCCCAGGCAACGAAGGAGTGGCTTCGTAAGAAGCATTTCAAGGTCCTGGAGTGGCCTAGCCAATCTCCAGATCTCAACCCAAAAAAAACTTTTGGAGGGAGTTGAAAGTCCGTGTTGCCTAGCGACAGCCCCAAAACATCACTGCTCTAGAGGAGATCTACATGGAGGAATGGGCCAACATACCAGCAACAGTGTGTGACAACCTTGTGAAGACTTACAGAAAACGTTTGACCTCTGTCATTGCCAACAAAGGATATATAACAAAGTGTTGAGATGAACTTTTGATATTGACCAAATACTTATTTTCCACCATAATTTGCAAATAAATTCTTTCAAAAATCAGACAATGTGATTGTCTGGATTTGTTTCCACATTTTGTCTCTCATAGTTGAGGTATACCTATGATGAAAATTACAGGCCTCTCTCATCTTTTTAAGTGGGAGAACTTGCACAATTGGTGGCTGACTAAATACTTTTTTGCCCCACTGTATATAAAATGCACTCACTAGTTATCTTTCAAAAAATATTTCCCAGTGCCAAACCTTTCATCCAAATTTAAAATTGTTGCATTTGTAAATTTCAAAAAACAGGCTAAAGGAATAGTAGTGGTAAACAACAAAAAAAAAACACAGACTGGACTACATATTTTGCACCCCTATATTATTAGCCAACTCCTCCTTTACCAAGATTCATGAGTGCCCATGGTCCGATCACCACATTGTATCTTTTCAGACGACGTATATAGGCTTGGCTCCCCAGACGTCGACATGGAGACTGAATGACGCATTACTTACTGATCCAGTAATTACATCCCAAATAGCCGACAAACTCCTGGAATATTTTAGACTAAACAATGTGGACGAAACCTCCCCGCCCATTTTGTGGGCTGCCCATAAGGTGGTTCTGAGGGGCTATTTGATTGAACTAGCCACAGCAAGGAAACGGGAGAGAGGGGCGAAGGTCGCCACCTTGACTAGAGAGCTACATCAGCTGTATCACCTACACCACTAATCTCACTCTACAGAAATTCAGAAACAAATTGACTCCAAAAGGGTGGAATTGGACACCCTATTGCAGAGCATATGGAAAAATCTTTGCTTTGGTCTAAGGCATGTTTTCTCCTCCATAGCAATTTAGCCTCACAAATGTTCACCCGCAAACTTCACCAGCCTCTCCAGCCAACACATGTCTATAAACTGAGACATAGGGAGGGACAGATGGTCTCCCATCCAAAGGAGGTATTACAAATGTTCACCTCTTATTATGAGGAGTTATTGTCAGCCCCTCGTCCTGGCCCAGTGGGTCAGGGGGAATCCTGGCTCACCTCATTGAACCTCCCAACCCTGATGGAGGGGCAGCTACAGAGCTTGAATACCCCGTGCTCGGACCGAGAGATTCTGGCAATCATTAAATCCCTAAAACCATCAAAAGCCCCAGGCCCAGATGAATACACTCCCACATATTACAAAAAATTTTCGGATACTCTAGCCCCTAGACTCACAAAACTATTCATTTATATCCTTCAGGGTCACAAGCTTCCTGTGGAGATGTTATATGCAAATAGGACACTGATCCCTAAACCAAATAAGGACCACTCGATCCCACAAAACTTTAGGCCTATCTCGGTCCTTAACAATAACATCAAGATCTTAGGCAGACTTTTAGCAGATTGTCTGGCCCCTATATTTACATCACTGATTGGTCCTAAACAAACGGGACTTATTCCTGCCAGGCAGATCACAGATGATATCAGCCTGGCCTCTAACATCATTCAGGACATAGACTTTGCTCGCAAAGTACCGATTTTAGGATTTTAGGGCTAGATATACATAAGGCCTTCGATAGCGTGCTATGGCCATATATGGACAGTGCCCTAGCCAAATTCGGGTTCAGTGGAGAGTTTGTGCACGGATTTAGGGCCTTGTATCACAACCCCCACACCAAAATCAAGCTCCCTGGCTGCTCCTCCAATTACTTTCTATTGGGCAGGGGTGTCCCCTGTCGCCTCTGATTTTTGCTCTGGCAAGGGCAATCAAGGCTAATCCGAGTATCAGGGGGTACAGGAAGGGAGGTGAGGAATTTAAGCTAAGCCTGTATGCAGGTGACATCCTCATGTTCCTTCCAGACCCACTGGTATCCCTCCCAAACCTGGTGGAGATACTAGGAGAGTTTTACACCTTCTCGGGCCTGGGAGTGAATTTGAATAAGTGTGCGGCCCTTCCGATAAATATTCCAACAGAATTAAGAGACACCATAAGGGACTCCTTTGGCTTCTCCATAAATGTTAATACCCTACAATACCTAGGGGTTAGACTGGCCCCTTCACTGAGGGATATGTATAATGCAAATTACCCACAAGATTTTAGAAAAGTCAAGCAATGGTTGAAACTTTGGGCTAACTTTTCCATTTCCCTGTTGGGAAGAGTTACAACCATTAAGATGTCCATCTTACCCAAATTGCTGTATTACTTTAGGGCCTTGCCAGTATACGTTTCCCACCAGACCATTGAGCAGATATAAAAGGAGGTTAGCAAATTTATATGGAAAGGCAAGAGACCAAGATTTGGCAAGCTGATTGCGCATAGGCACTCTTCCCAAGGAGGCTTAGGCCTCCCAGACATCTGTAGGTGGTACTTGGCAGCCAGACTAGCACAGACAGCACAATGGCACACCCCGACAACCTCGATTCCCTAGCTCCAATTTGAAAAGGCCTTGGTCCGTCTGTTATACTTACAGGGACTGCTTTGGAATAATACTATTAGGACCAGAGAAATTAGACCACTTAATAGCATAGTCACACAATCCCTCTACCTATGGTCCCTATACCATCAAAAATGTAAACTCTCATCCCCAAAACCACCCCTATTATCATTCTTGGTTTTCCTCCCTGATGCAAGATTCTCATTTTTTGCACTTTCACCTACCTTCAGCAACAATATAAGGCTCCAAGAACAGAATTCTTTAAATACCTCCAGATCAGACACTTTTATGAATCCCTAAACTGGCTTAACACTAGACCCGGATTCACCTCCTATGAATCTATATGTGCTGATTATGCCAGAGATAAAGGTATTATATCTCAGATCTACAGTTTTCTAAATGAACAGTGCCTCCCAGATAAGTCTTCGGTGATGGTCAGGTGGGAAACAGAACTGGGCCAGGAATTTACCCCAGAGGCCTGGTCTGAGATGCTGCTCAACATGCATAAATGCACGCCCTCTATGTCCATCAAATAAACGGTAGTGAAACTTCATACTAGTTGGTATCTGACCCCTAGTAGGGTGCATATGTTTTACCCTACTGTCCCAGACACCTGCTTTAGGGGCTGTCAGACTGCTGGTGTCTTGCCGAGAAAGTTCCCCCGGCGGATAAGGACTCCCCTGTACTGCGCAGGCGCAGCGCTTACACAGTACGAACGACTAAGGAGCTGCCGAAAATAGCCGAAGCTGAAAACCTTCCATCAGCTGTACACGGCGCCTGAGCCCTGGGTCCAGGTTCAAGCCCCACCATCCAAGTGGACCTAGAGGTAGAATAAAAAAGTGCTGAGCGCAACGAGGCCGTGCCCAAAGCGTGGCAAGTGACCCTCTTACAGGCGCCGTGTACAGCTGATTTACAACTATTCGGCTTCGGCTATTTCCGCTGGCTCGTACTGCACAAGCACTGCGCAGTAAAGGGGGGTCCTTATCCGCTGAGGGGAACTTTCTTGGCAGAACACCGGAACAGTTCTCAATACCTTTTGGAGCTTTCCGGCTCTCCAACCACTATGGCAGAAGGTAGCCACTAAGGCCAGTCAAATAACGGGCTCCCTGGTGTCGCTGAACGCACCAATATGCCTTCTCTTTGCGCGGATGCCTGAGGTAGCGGCGCCGGCACAGAAATTGACCCACGTGCTGTTCTGTGCGGTCTTGTGGTCCATTGCACTGAATTGGAGGACTCCAACTGTGCCATGGTCTCAGGTTTTACAGAGAATGGGAACTATCAAACTTATGGAAAGGGTACATCACACGATTATGGACACAATGTAAGTGTTTAACCTCAAATGGAAACACTGGATTTCATATGAGAGCAGCTAACTCATAGTATGGAGTAATGATGAGGTTTAAGGTCCCTTTAACAACAATTTTAGCAGGGTGGGTTTTTAACCTGCTAGGGCACTAGGCGTATATTTCTCTTGATTTTATATATTGATATGTTTTCTTTTCTTGTAGATATTGGTGTTTAAACTTCTTTTGTTTGATAATTCATGGTTTATACCTCTGAACCTATAGAGTAGAATGCGTTTACCTAGCCCTATATGAACTATATTGATGTTGAGGTACTAATATCGATTCCACTTTTGGTGGTAATGAGAGAATATGTTTAGGATATAGGATTGCAAATGATAGGTCCGCACAGAAGTAAGCTGCATTACCCTATAGATTTAAGGTGATAGGATGATATAAGATATGTGCACATGTCTCTCTTTTATGTAACCTGACAATATATGTAAACGTCATTATCTTGTTATACTGTCAAAATTTCAATAAAAGCGTTTGTATTAAAAAAAAAAACACTTGTGGGTTTAATATATATTTTTGTATAATTCTCCTTTAAAGGGGCACGGCTGGATGTGTTTGTCCTATGGCTACATAATTTTACTAATAGGTGTCTTTCATTCCCATCTTAAAAAATTGGCAGGTATGCATAAATAGAACTTGCAAAACACAATTTGCTTAAAATACAACATTTATTATGACAATAGTTAAAATCATATGAAAACAGCAGTATATACTCATGAAAGTATACACCTTAATCCTATAGTAATTAGCCGAGCATTGCCTAATGTTTTGAACCAGATGGCGGTGCACTATTGGTATATTCTATAAATTTGTATCTCAAAATCTTGGCTTGAATATGAATGTTATGGTTATTATTTTATACTATGTATTATAGGTATCCTTACTGTGTTCTGGAGGAAGCAGTGTTGGCTGCAAAACGTGTAATCTATTTTCTCCACTGCAGGTGGCACTCAATTGTAGTGGCATTGCAGAGGTAGAGGAAGACAAGAGGAATCTAGTTCCTCTATGGTTTCCTGGGTCACATGGGACAGCTATCTGATTGGATGCTGGCATCCCATGTGACTCTGGCCATCTTGGGCCAGTCGGAGTCTATTTAAGACCCTGGCTCCTGGGCTTGGCGTGCATTTAATGTGTGGCTAGAGTAGGGACTGGTCACCTGTCTGTCAGGAACGGTGATTAGCATCAGGAAGAAGATTCCTGAGGAGTAGTGAGAGTGCAGGAACATGCCATCCTACCTGGAAACCTCCCTACTTTGGTATGGACTGGCCAGGCTGCATTTCGTTCTTGTGACAGATGCTGTTGGCACAAGTGTGACCACCTGCTACTAACTTCTTGCTGTTACATCTGTAAGTCGAGTTGCCTCCCCATCAGGCTGATTGTGTATTGCCAAACTTCAGTTACAATATATTTCTGTGTTTCTGGACCTAGACTCTGAGTATTTTCTGTTTTTCTGTGTTCAAAAACTAATTAAAGTCACCAGAATTGCTTGAAGGTTGAAATGTGGACGGCCAGCATATCAGTTAATGATGTGGATGGCCAGCATATCATTTAATGATTTGGAAGTATTTCACATTTTTGTAAAATTAATCATTGTGTTGTAACAGCTTAGGACTGCCTCTGGGGACTGTAACAGCTGGCAACGTCTGCTTGCTCAGTGGTTGTAAATTTAATTTTAGCACCCTGTCTTTGTGGCTGTTGGTAAGATGTTTTTCTTGATGCCCCCTAAATCTTAGTTTATGAAAATAAATCATTGTGTTCCTTGGTTCCAAGCTCCACTCTAACTCGTTTTTAGAAAGGCAGGTGGTACAGCAGAGAATGAAGTGACAAAGGACCTGAAACAGTTAATTGAAGTGGGCTGCAGGGTAAATTATATGGACCAATTTTCAGAATGTCTGAGGTAACCCTGAATCCCATATCCAAACTACTTGGGCATATTTAGGCAATCCACTTGGATATTAACAAATGAGAAGTAGAAAAATGAGGACATAGATAAAAAGGTCTTGCTTCTCATCTAGAAACAAGCACGCTTCACGTATATATGACAGCAGGAGTAGATCCTAGTTCTGCTCCAGCCCACATCTAGTCAATAGAGGGCCCTTGTGCACTAACACATGACTGTTGTATAACAGATGTGATTTTCCCAATTACCTGAACCCCAACCTCTTAACCTTATTCTAAGCAATTAAGACCAGACCAAAGGTTGGAGTTATAAAAGGCCGTAGCAGCCTACTTTATTAACAAATATATAACTTCAAATAAAATAAAGAACATACCAAAAAACATCTGTTATTCAAAATCCCTCATCTATCTAGCGTTGGTCTTTGCAGGAGATTCATAAACATCTGTAACATAATCCAAATTGCACTGCGGCCCTTCTCTTAATGTAATAATAGGCCTCAAGCCTACAAGCTGGCTCAGAGACAACCAATGACCGCAGTGCCCCCATTAACGTTTCCCGTCTAACCTCCGTTAGCCGGAAACCACAATCGGGACCCATATCAACGAGAGTTCCCGAAATCCTCCTTGTGCCGTATCTTCCTTCCCCTGCAAAGACCAAAACGCCCGCCACTGCCACGACATCCAACTTCCACGAACCTGTCATGAAAAAGAGAAAGAACACACAACCAACCTACCCAGTTCACTTTAACCAATTTAGGGAGGGTGGGCGGGAACTTTCCCCCACTCTTGTGATGACTCATCGGGGCGGGGACATTATTTAACACCTCTATGACCCCTCCCCCTCGGCACCAAGCATTCCACCCCCTCCATCTCCCTGTTAATCCTGTCATGTCAGCCCTACACCTATGTATTTCTTACATTGCTCCGGGCTTTTCTGTCTAGTCTGCTGTGGAGCTATATCTGATTCTTCAACCTCCATTTGTTGTATGGACTGTCTTTTTATTCAATAAAGGTGATTGTATTGGAGTGCGGCTGTCCAGGTCCTTTCGTTTGCACGTTCATTGCATGCAGAACCAGCGCCCTTTCTGTGCAGGAGAGGTGAAGCCTTAGGCCTGCCATCTGGAGTGGAATACTATATGGATATGGAGCACCTGATAACCTCATATGTGATGAAATGCATAGGGAGGAGCCGGAACACACCTTAACCATGCATGTGCAATCTGCCACAGCCATCTTGGATTCTGGAATATGGAAGTCCTGCTTGTGCCGAAGTGCTGTATTGTCTGCTTTTTGCTTTTAAGTGTTCATACTGAATAAATATTCTACATTTTAGCTGAACTAAAGTGGAAATCTTCTTTTCTATACTCTGACATGATGTTTGTACATTGATTGTGGCTACACTAATGAGTGCAGTCTTTTGCGGGAGTGAGTTTGTGAAGATAGTGTTATATATGCCTGTAAGCTTGGAGGACCAACAAGGCGGTGTGATATACCTGGCAGGATTATAATAAACACGTTGTTTGACCACTCTATAATGGGGGTCATTCTACTCTGGTAAGCCTCTGCCTGCTTCACATGGGTGGTGTGCTGTGCTTACTATCTTGGATCCAAAGGTTTTCTGTGATCTACACCTGTTGCTCTTTTGGAAAATCACTTGTCTGTACTTAGTGTTTCCACTGATGTGATCAAACTTTTTGTCGTTGTATGCACATAATTTTCTGTTGCATATTATTCATTTATTTGCACTGTTTTATTTTGACATTTTATTGTGTCATAGTCATGTGTTCGTGGCCAATACCATCACATTACAATTTATTTTGTTTAGTGGGTGTATTTAATATCACCCTTTTGGGTTTAGTTTGTTATTCTAGCGCTGCACTTTTTTGGTTTCTACATGCAGTACTTTGTATGTGAGTACAATGGCAGCTGCTTATAAATTTTCAGGTCCTAGCATGTTATTTCTATTTCATTTTTCAAGTGGTAGGTCTGCCTCTGTTTTTAACAGAACAATCCCAAAATCTCAGTGGTAGTTGATCACTGGACTTTTGAATGCCTGAGGTTTAGCATAACGATCAGCAGGACGTATTCATGATGGAAACCAAGCCCCAGTATTAAAACCCAGGTCTTAGTTCTAAGATGTTTCAGGAGCACATGTTGATCCCAAGGTAAACACAAGTACATGCACTTGGTACAATATGCCTGCACTTCGCTAGTTAGGTTGCATTTTAGTGGACCTGACAGGTTCACTTTAATCACAGTTGCAGTGTTTCCTATGCTGTATTAGTTGCATTACCAGTTCCCTCATTTATATGGTGGCTTCTGATTTAACTTGATTCGTCAAGGATATCTTCTTAGTCCAGCTGGGTCCAGTACTTTTTCTTGCAGCTGCACCAGGAAACAGTTATCTAATATTTTTTGGCAAAATGTTCTACTGCAGCCTCTTTAGAAGCCAGCCTATTGGAGATGGAAATCCATCACGGGCTACAGCTGACCACAGTTTAGCTCTCCTTGCTGAAGTTGCACAGACACTTATCTGTGATGTTGCTAAGTTCACAGCCGTCTGCTTTTAGTTTTCCAGTCAATTTCCCATTGCAGTTTACCGGGGCTGAATTAATTAAAAGATGTTGAAACACCATCATAATTAAGTCATTAAATTAGCACAAATTACTCAGTGGGAATATAAGGAGGAGGGCGGGAGCAAGCAGTTTTAGAAATGGGTGAAATGGGCCATAAGGGAATGTTTGTTCACCCATGGTGTATAACCTGTTATGGAGGAGGTCACTCGACCCTCAATACAACTCATTCATAGAAACCTCAGCAGTAAATAGTACATGTGCTGTTCGCAGCATCCAGTCTGCTTCTTTTTACCTGGTGTCACACACCTAGTAGAGAAGCTTGAAGAGATGAGGACAGGTGGCACAAGTGCCTCGTAGTTCTTACCAGATAATGGTATAGGTAGATTGGCGTATCTGAACAGGTCATAATGCAGTAGCTTCCCCACAGGAAATGATGGACAGAATACTGGGCACAGGAATATCAGGCAGGAACTCCACAACAGAGAGTGACAACCACAGGATCAATGGACAAGTGGTAGTCTTGCAGGTAGGCTGTGACCTGGGGCAAGTCCATATGCAGAAGTGTTGTCTGAGACTTTGGTCTGGTGAAAAAAAGAAGAACTCGGAACTGGTGCAAAGTCAGGCAAGTAAGGTCAGCAACTAGCAATAAGGTCAAGTAAAATAACATAAGCAGAAACGTGGTCGGGGTTAAGGCTGGAGTTGGTAACAGGCAGGTCAGGAACAGAAGGAGCAGGTAGAAGCATAGTCCATGTGCAAGCTGGGGTCAGTATAGACAGTTATCAGAAGCAGCTCATGGCAAACCAGGTTGGTAGTCATTTCAGAAGTCAAAAATCATAGATTCACAGGTAACACTATTGACACACAAAACTAGCAGCTGATCAGTTTAAATAGCCCATTTGGAACAGGCAACATGTGCACACTCTAGCGCACGCATGGGTGCATAACTAAGTCTATGAGCCAGTCAGTGCACAGGTATTCACCCAATGCATCATTCTGTATACTAACATAACCTTCACGATAGCTGGCATGAAACCTGATTGGCAGATGCAATATGCAAAGGGCTCTGATGCAACACAGCAATTTAGGTCACTTTACTGTTCATCATTGTTAAATCTTGTAAGTACAGGTCCTCTTACCATGGTCCCATCTACAGAGCCAGTACCAAAAGCAGCAATTTAACCCTAAACCCAACCAATAAAATCTGATATAGGCTTACCATGTTAATGTAGTTTAAAAATAGTTTTTAATATTTTTTTGTCTGCTTCATTAAAAGTATACTTGGTAAACTTGCCACCAAGGTCCTTGTTCAGGTGCTTCCCAGTATAAGTGTAAATGTCTCCCAGTTGTGCTCCTACATTATTACTTTGTCACATGCTCCACTGATGTGGTTACAAGCAGCTTCGCTGGCACACATTGTTTAGCCATGGTCCAAAAATATGTGGCCTATTGTACGAGGGGTGTTCACGTCAAACCAGCACAAATTTCAAGGAGTGGAGACTGCATTTATTTTTCGATATTCCTCCCCTGCTATATTTACACACTTATCCCAGAGTTTAACTAATGCGTGGAAAGCTTCGGCATAGAAAGATTTGTCAGTATACCTGAACCATCCTAGGACACCCTGCTTCACTTCATCATCAGCGCTGAAATGCTGACCTTCGAGGAACTCTTTTATGGGTCCAAACAGGTGGAAATCACTCGGAGCATGGTCGGGCTGTAAGGGAGAAGTGGCAATACCTCCCAACCTAGTTGCTGTAATGTGCAAGTAGTGCAGTGAGCAGTATGAGCTTGTGCATAGTCCTGGAGAAACAGGACACTCTTAGTAATCAAACCAGACCGTTTTTTTTCTGCAGGTGAATATGCACATTGCTCAGAACATGATTTTTTGAAAAAAAGGCAAATGTTCGTAAATAATTGTGTTCACTGTTCCCACAGAAAGATTCAGCTCATCTCAATTTCACAACAGGTTATGCGTTGATTATTCAGGATCAGGCGTTCCATGTGCTTAATGTTCACAGGAATGAACTGCTGTGAGGTGGGAACCACCATAGTTCAGATCATCACTGATGGACGTACGGCCGTCTTTGAAATGTTTACACCATTCAAGTATCTTACTGCGGCTGAGTGTCTCATCACCAAACTGTGCTTGAAGTCTCCTGTAGATATCTGCGGGTTTAACCTCTTCTTTCACAAGAAACATCACCACCACACACTGTTCCATGCACACACTAACACTGTTGTCTGCCATCTTGATTAATGGTCTCTGGACTGGCCCGCAACATGTGCGCCGCCTATATGTAATAGGACACACTTGACATTTACTACTGCGTCTAGTATCACCACACTAGCATCCCTCTTTATACCTGTAAAATTAAAATTCCTGGTTTGACTTGAATGCCCTCATAGTTGCCCTGACTATTCACTAGATGTCTACATAAGTACAGTGTTAGATATGACTTTAGGAGTCACTGGGGTTAAGTGGCAGCACCACCCTGATAGAGAGGTACAATGAGAAATAAATGAGATATATATTATTTGGGAAAACTTTTTGGTTGGTAGCCAGGGCTGGCAGAAGTAGTCACTTGCATTTTATGGGTTAGACCATCAAGGCTTGGCATGTAGTTGCAAGACTTTTAGAATGGCTCTTTACCCTTGAGAGAAGTCAGGTGCTGCAAGAGGGCTTTTCAGTTTGGAACTACTGGTGATACTGGACTCTGGGACATCCTTCTTGTAAGTATGGGACTCTCCTCTCTACTCTTCTCAAACTTTTCTATGGACTTTTAGTCACCTTGAAGTTGTGTGTCGTCGCCCCTCGTGGGAGGCTGATCTGTAAATTATGTTATTAACTCAATAAGTTCTTAAAAAAACACTTTTCTAATGTGGACTGCTCCTTTCCCAAACCTAACTGGAAAAGTCTCCCAGAAACAGGCCTTTGCACTGGATTCTTAGTGGGGTGCATTGCCAGCTATGCCTAGGATGGGTGCAAGAGTATTCCAGGGAATGCTGGTCAGGCAAGGCTGGTTGCCTTGCAGGTGCTGGGATCCCCAGGGCCCCATAATGAAAGTTCTCAGCTGAATCAGAAGAATTCACCATGGCCTGGGCAGGAATTTGCTAAATAGTGGGCATACTCCCCCCCCCCCCCCTACACAACACTTGGTGTCATAAACATGAATCACCTTGGTTAGAAGTGGCACAAAAGAAGGAAGCAAACTCTGATGTAGGTAAAACCTTAAAAGAGAAGAGAGCCCAGTTCACCTGCAACAGTGCACCAGAAATGGTGGCAGAGCAAAACCCTCAGTCTACAGCAAACTCCGTGTTGGACAAAGGACTGTGCTTTTATGCACCTGGGGGTCTGGCATTTTATCTTAGAGGGACCGAAGAAGTGCTATGGCTGATGAGCCCTGCATGTGTGAGATACTTTGGTGCTGGTATCCTGCTTTCCCTTACCAACGTTAGGAGGTCTGTGGGGTTTCTCCCCTATGCTCACCAGGGTTGAGGATCCCCACAGGGATCCTCAACCCTGTGGGGAATTTGTAGAATTTGTATCATTATTCTCTTGTTTCACTATCTTTTAGTATTATGCATGGTGTCTTTGGGTGTTCCAATGCCTCTTGCTGTATTTTCCTCAATATAAATCAAATTAAAAATCTGACAGGGAGAGCAGAATGAGAAGTGTGTAGCCCTAAGACGCCAAATACAGATATTTTATCACCGAGATATAAGCAAAGCCATGTGCAGGTAGTTTTACATTCCAGCATCTACCAAACATTGAAATGTCAGTCTTGGCTGGACTGGATAGGTAATGGAATCAGTTGGGGGGAAAAAATGGAGGTATGTCTACTAAAAGATGTAATTTCTGCCAGGATGTGCCTATCCAAAGTATTTAATGGTCTGAGATGATGCTATGACTTGGTAAAGTAGTATGTGAACAAAAAGTTTTTGAAACACTCATCCCAGGAATCCGATTCAAAATTTCTTGGAGGATTTCCAGGCAAAGTTTTAAAATAGGTTTCAGGAAGTTGCAATTCATATATTTGAACGTGTTTACCTTCCTTGTATTTCTGCATAGCCCTGCAACAATGCATAGCCAGGAAATCATTCAATTATAGATGTATTCATTGTAATGGTGGCCATACGTGCTTCGATAAATGATCAATTTATTTTCTGACTGATCTCTTCGAAAAGGAATAATCGATCTGTAGTCAACAACCGTTCGATTGATGAAGTGGATTTCGATTGAAAGTTGAGATTCAATCATAAGTCATCAAAATGGATAGAGCCAGTTATGTTGGACCACTGTCCAATGAGCAGCCTGAAGATGGAGTGGTGACACTGTAAGCTGCAAAGCTGAACCAGTAAATAAAAATGTCACCTGCCTGGCCACATAGTATAGCAGCAGATGTAAATCAATTGTAAGACTGGCTTGTAAGCAGGTATAGTTTTAATTGTGTCTTCCCAGGTTCTTTTCTTGGTGGGCTTTCCTGGGTCCGACCAGGCCCGGAATGGCCATAGGGCACACAGGGTCTGCCGGGCCACATGTCCTAACAAGAGCTGGCTAATGCAGGGGTCACCAACCGCTGGGCTGTGGACCGGTACCAGTCCATGGCCTGTTGATTACTGGGCAGCACGGCGGGAGGTAAGCAGTGACCGGGGTCTGGAGAGGGCTATCAAAAACCACGGTCGCCACCAGCTCCTGCTATGCGGCCATGCCTGTGTCTCCTCTCCCAGCTCTCCAAGAGATTTGCACAGAGAGCAGGAGAAATTTCATATTAACAAATGGATAATTACTCACTTAATAAGATCTCAGTTAATATGGTCCAGATCTGCAGCTCCTGACCCTGGAGAGGACACACAAGCTGAAACCTGCCTTTGCCTTACCGAAGGTAGGACTGTGCAGGGGAGGCAAAGAGTAAAAGGTAAAAGGGGGCACTGTGAATAGAGAGAAAAAAGGGGGGGGGGGCATGACTGCAAGGGGCACTGTGATGGGGGGTTGTTATTGCTAGGGGCACATTGATATAAAGGGGACTGCACTTCCTCTTCCCCCCAAGGCAGCTCATTCAAAAAAGTCCAGGCCTATTTTTTTTCCCAGTCCCGTCCAGGCCTGGGTCCGACCCACTGGTTCTGTGTTGCCGGACTCCATCCTGTTGGCTCGCTGAATATGCTGGGATGACAATTAGGCCACATCTACCACCAGGACAATGCTACGGCCTGAAGGAGCTGCTGGGACTTGCAGTTCTCCCTAAAGATGCCAATCCTGGATACTACCATTATGGACTCTGCCAAGAATGGACCCTATTGTGTGCAGGTATGCTGGGGCAACCACAAGCTTGAGTTAGGGACTAGGAATGTTAGGAAAAGACTGCACTTTATGTTGACTTGTCATGCTAACTTATTCTTAAAGGAAGGTTTTAAGACTTTGCTTTTGCCTGGTCTGAAGTTACTAAAGAGGTATTATGCAAGTAACCGGCACTTAGTCTACAGCTTGGGTCACTAAGAGCATTGAGGCATGAAGATAATGGTACAAGAGTTAATACAATGTGAAGATACAAGTGGTTACCAAGGGTAATGAAGATTTCTCTAGCAGCCTGTCGTAAGCGTGTACATGTGACAGGTAGGACCGCTCCCAGCATTAAGAGTTCTTGGCACTCTCTCCATGAGTGGTCTGTCTTCCATAGCATCGGGAGCAGATCAGCACTGCAGAAGTCTCCAACCTGTACACAGGTACAGAAGAATTGAGTGAAGTCAGCACTAGGTGCACGGCGGGCTCCATACCGTTACTGGGAGTGGGGTAGTGGTGATATGCTGGACAGGTGAAAAGGGCATTGGCTCTGCGTGCTCCTCCTAATTGCAACAAGACCGTGGTGGTGGTTAATACGTTGAAGGAGTTTATTAGCACTTGGTTGTCTGTTCAAGTAGAGGTACCCCATGTGTAAGGCAGTGACCCTGTACAAAGTGCCTAGCCAACCCCAGAAGAACCTGGATTAGGGCTCTCATGTGACCCTTGCTTGGTGCCCAACAAGGAGGGAAACACGGGGGACATAACGACCACCCCATCACTCCACCACCCTGCCCTGCTTCAGGCTGAACAGTATTACAAATGACCTGGGATATGAACAGCTTACACATATTGAACTGCCTATTTAGCTGTTTTTCAGGGGTTCCGTTTAAGTGAAAGTTTTGGTCGATTACCCCCAGAGAACATTTGCTCAGTATTTCAACTTTGCCAAGCATCTTTTGACTTTATCACACACTGAGTGGAGAAAAAATATCAGAGCCTATATGGCCACTATTAGAGACGCTACCTGCCTGCTCAATAAATTGAGGTGGTGATGTTGGATCACTGTCCAATGAGCAGGCTGGAGATGGAGTGGTGACACTGGAAGCTGCAAAGCTGAACCAGTAAATGGAAATGTCACCTGCCTGTTCACATAGTATAGCAGCAGATAAATAAATTACAAGACTGGTTGAACAGAATTACAAATGACCTGGGAAGTGAAACGGCTCACATATATGTATTTTGAACTGCCTATTTAGCTGTTTTTCAGGGGTTCCGTTTAAGTGAAAGTTTTAGTCGATTACCCCCAGAGAACATTTGCTCAGTATTTCAACTTTGCCAAATATCAGAAAAGAAAAATCTCTAAGTCGAGGAACATTGAACACGTTTGTCTTCGCTTTTTAGAAAGTAAGAAAAGGACACTGTCTTCTTCTTCCCAAGATCCTTTTTTAAGATGGAAACAAATCAAATTTCAAAGAGTGGGATTATATTCGAATCTACAAGAAAATGAGACATGCAATTCAGTGGTCCAGACTACCTCTAGCCACTACTGTCAACATGTTAAAAAAAAAAAAAAAAATCAAGCTCTAAAATTAAGGGAGATTGAGCAGTTCCAGGACAACAAATGGACTGTGAATCCGAATAAGTGTACAAGACCACCGCTTGTTGAAAATCAGCAAAGTCTTATTCCAAATCCCTGACAATGGTCTATTTGGCTGGTCTCTAGAGCTGGAGTCTGAGAAATGGCACAACCCTGCCCCCTGCTGGTGCCAGTTTATACAGCAGGCTGCAGAGCTATTACGTTCCCTTCATTTGTTATTATCATTGTAAATGATAAGGCTTTCTGTCTGTGCTTGTTTATCTCTATGTATATTGCAGCAATCAAGTTCTCGATGCACTACAGAATAAACACGGAGTTATTAAGGAGACGAGAGGTGTTAGTCGGGCGAAACCTCCTGTATCCGCCATTAAGCACCATTTAACCTCATCTGTCACTGTTTGGCCAGAAATGAAACAAATATTGACATTAATATACAGAGCAGGGAACTGAGCCTGGATAGTATGGTTATAGATGTTGGCGATATAAGGATGCTACACACAGCCTAATAAAGGACTGTGGCTGGGAGCTGGAGATGATGGCTCTGCGAAACTGTTTCATGGCTTCTGCACCCCGAAGGGTGGCTCATTCAAAAGACGCCTCCTCGCAGAGAGCAAACGCTGAAATAAAAACTGGTAATGCTCAAAAGTGGTGGCTATGGAGCCCTGGAGATTCCAGGAAGAGATTAAACCTTTAAATCACATTCATTCTGCTACATTACAGTCAGACGGCTCAGCTGGAGCAGTGGAAGATGAGGACAGTGAATACAGCAGTGATACATACCATCACACTGACAGGTAGAGGCCTTGTCAGGAGATATATTGGGTTGCAGCACAATCTCAAGTCCTAGACAATAGTATCTGTTAAAAACACGTACCCTTTGTTATCTATTTTCAGTAAAAATACACTGTAGAGGACCTTAATGTGTAAAAGCAGTTTCATTATAGTTCAGAGTCTATAATTGGGGGGTAGAAACTGATTTCTGGGCCCTAGCACAGGACCAAAACCTTTCTCCTGTTGTCAGAATGCAATAGTGCAGCAGGAGGGATTCCCCCATCAACACTGACTGTGTTGATGGGGGAATTAAGCAATTTTTTTCACTTTAGCCCATGGTTAAAAGAAATTGGCATAATCTATTGTTTGTGTAGCACCCTGATGTTTAGGCAGGGTTGTTCTTAAATTTATTTGCCAAGTGATAATTGCCTTGGTCAACTGATTTCTACCCAATTCTGGAATTGCTGCGCTTCTCTCTTCTGTCGCTAGGTGGCCGGGTACCTGGTGGCATTAGGTAAGACAAGGGCATTGCAAGGACAGATTAGGAATATATGGGGTATCTCAACCAATGGGCAGGGATTTTCTTGAGTCCCTTGGCCTGCTGGGAGAGCCTATTTTTTTGGGTGAGGTCAGGTGATCAGGGTCCTGTGCCACCTGGATGGCTGTCTGGGTGGACGTGTGTTGTACTGCCCTGGGCTGCTAGGCCAAAGACCTGAGGCCTATCCCGGGGACATCTGGCTGCTAGACTGTCTGAGGGCTTATCCAGAAGCAAGAGAGCTGCATAGGGTTGTGAATGTGGCTTGCAGTCCATCAAGTCTATCAAGGAGCGCGCATGCCCGTTGAGAGCCTCGCGCATGCTCAGAAACGCGTAGTGGATCCCCGTCTATCTGAACTGTCCGGGTGACGTCAACACTCACGTGTGTCTCGCTGGAACGCGGAAGTGTCCATCCAGCCTTACCGCACTGCAGCCGGCTTCTCCGTGCGGTCCGCAGCCATCCGCTCGGTTTACATCAAAGCCCCCTACACACGGATTTTCGACTATACCTGGATATAGTTCCCATTGGAAGCTGTTACCCACTAACCTTGATGTCAGTGCGAATATGTACTTTTTATACTGTATTAAACATTTGTACTTGGAGGTAGAGGGGAAGCTGTCGCCATTAAGGGACCATCCACCTTGTTACCGAGGACCACTGTGAGTAACTGAAGCAAGTACCGGAGCAGTATTCTCACAACCAGGGACAGTGAAGAACTGGGAAACTTCAGCAGGCATGCAGCTAGCGGAGGTGACGCTTACAGAGCAGTATTGTGTGTCAAGCCATGGACCAAGCAGGCCAGCGGGGTGACGCTTGAGGAGTATCTGTAAGGGCCTAGCTAGGGACCCAGCAGGGACGCAGGGGTGACGCTTGAGGAAGATACTGTGTGAGAAGATTGGAAGACCTCAGGGGATCCAGTAGCAGTGGATCAGTAAGTCTAGTGAGAGAGACTGAGAGCTCAGCTGAGTGAAGATCTACAAGAGGAGATTATAGAGGAAGCAAAGGAGTTCATTACAATTTTTGTTAGAAACTGTTACAAGACTGCTGCCAAAGAAGACAGTGGTCCTACTTGTGCAGATGTGGTGTTTTACTGGATGCCTTTCCCTGCATGGCTGTCTGACTATAGAAGTCTCGGAGTCTGCCAATTAACATTGCACTGCTAAAGGGTGTCCTGGCACTAACCCTCTCTCCCACAGTTCTGTTTAAGAGACAATAAATCTCTTTGCATTCAAGGAGTGTCTGGAGCCCATTATTCTACTTTGCATTTTACCCACCATGCTTTATAACCCACTCTACACAGAAAGATGTCCGCTGTCCCTGACTCTGGAGGTCACCATTAGGCCTCTGGGGACCCGGGACCTTGCTACATTTGCTTTAGGTAGGACACAGGTCAACTTCCATGGGGGCATAGTGTAGCATAGTGCCCCTTAACTCACTACGCTCAGTTGTAGATGTGGGCTTATCTTCTTTACCACAATCCCTTGGGTTCCCGAAAGCTCCTGGGCTCCTGGACATGGCCAGAGAGTGCTATAATTAGAATGTAATGGTATCCATCACCCATCCAATCCAGTACTGAGCATTCAGTGGGGTGGCCCTGTGTCTCCAGCTGCCCACCTGTGGTATCAGCCCTGGGACTCCTCCAGCCACTGACCTGTGGTGCCAGCCCAGAGATCCCGTCAACTGTATACCTAGACTTATACTGAACCTTTGATGGGCCGATGTGCTGTAACTGAGGCTGAATGCATGTAGCCGTTTATGTACTTTACTTTTTACTGAAATAGTGGTCCTTCGCTAGTATTGGTTTCTAACAGCCTTATATAGACTGTGCTATACTGCCACCTAGTACTCACTGAGTTGCAGAGACATTGCTCTTATAAGCTCCTGTTTGTAAAAGTTAATCGGTTTAACATTGTTCTGTACTGTGTGCACACTCATTTGTCATTTTGACCCCTTTTGCAATGTTAATTCTACTTTGCACCTGTTTAGTTAACATAAAGTTAAAGCTTCCCTCTGTTTGATCATTCATCTAATTCGACTACATGTTACATGTGTTTATGAACAGGATCTGCTGTGTCAGAACAATGGTGAAGGGAATTGGGTAACGGTAGAGCTTGGCATTAATACTCTGAAGGGAACAAGCAGGGGAGGGCTGGCAGCCTTAAGCCTGGGGGGCAATTCCAGTCAAGTGGCCAATTGAACCCCTGAATCAGCTCACCATTCATGCCCACCTGGTTTTATAACGGATATTGATGTTATGAAGCAAGACAAATACGGTAACAAAGTTTAATGTTAATAGCAACAAAGGGGTTTTAACAAAAATATTGCATCAGTGCAGCCTCACCAGTCCCCATTAGCTCAGCCTCATCAGTGCCCATCAATGCAGCCTGATCAGTGCCCATCAATGCAGACTCACCATTGCCCATCAATGCAGCCTGATCAGTGCCCATCAATGCCGCCTCACCAGTGCCCATCAATGCAGCCTCGCCAGTGCCCATCAATGCACCATCAGTGCCCATCAATGCAGCCTCACCAGTGCCCATCATTGCAGCCTCACCAGTGCCCATCAATGCCACCAGACCCGTGCTCATCAATGCAGCCTGAGTGCTCATGAATGTAGCCTCCCCAGTGCCCATCAATGCAGCCTGAGTGCCCATCTATGCCGCCACACCAGTGCCCATCAATGCAGCCTGATCAGTGCCCATCAATGCAGCTTCACCAGTGCCCATCAATGCAGCCTAACCAGTGCCCATCAATGCAGCCTGATCAGTGTCCATCAATTCCGCCACACCAGTGCCCATCAATGCAGCCTGTTCAGTGCCCATCAGTGCTGCCTCACCAGTGACCATCAATGCAGCCTGATCAGTGTCCATCAGTGCAGCCTCATCAATGCCCACCACTGTTGATCCTACTGGCCTCTGTAGGTCCTGCTGGGAGCTGGCCATGGCCTGTGGGCCATAGGCTGTGACCAGCTCCCAACAGGACCCACAGTGTTGAGGGCTATTTTGAGGTTACTTGGTGGGCACTGAGGCAGGGTAAATGGAGTGTATGGGGGGGATAGATGGGATGTGAGGGTCATCTGGGGGTGTCAGGTTCTCTCACCTCAGCCCATCTGCCAGCTCAGCTCATCAGGTCTTTGCATGGCCTCCTTCAGTCCTAGGGGGGGTTGATGCTCCTATCCCCTGCCTGCCTCCAAGATCCGGGAGTTGTAGTTTCCTGGCTGGCTGGCGCTGCTCTCGGTTCTCTCCACAAAGCGGGAGCTTGAGAGCGGCCGCAGACCACAACTCCCAGAATGCAACAGCGCCGTCCAATCAGATAGTTACAAGTAATTTAAAATGGATGATGCCGCAGTTGCTGCCTGCTGACGGGGTTTATGTGGATGTCAACGGGTGGGGGGACGGCTGCAGCAGCTGACTTCCACATAAACCTCCAAGTCCACAAGAAGAAAAAAAAATTGTCAACGGGCAGCGGGGACGGTCATTTTAAATATAAGGTACAACGGCCTGGGGGGAAATTGTCACCCTGGCCCAGCCCGCCACTGGGAAGAAAGTACCCTACCCCCCCCAGAATTATTGACTCCCTTATTCCTGGTGAGATTCCTATTGCAACAAGTACCCAAGTGCACAGCACCAGGTTAGGATTTGGATAATTGGATCAAGAAATTGCGAAGTCTGATCCAATCATATGGGATCCCATCCACCCAGTAGGCATAACTGGCCATGAACACTTAAGAGGTGGAAGCTAGAAGTGTACTCCTGCACCTCCCAACACCAGGATTTCCTTGACAAAAATAGTTACCCACTTTGAAGCAGTGTGCAGCCAAAAGGTAGTGTTAGGGTTCCTTAGGACTCATTTTATCAACCAAGAACGGGGGAATCCATTCCACTATATGCACTGGAACTGCAAGACCAGCAGCAGAGATCCACCACAAGGAAAGGGGATGCGAATGAAGCTGGAATGAAGCAGACAGAGTTTTGAAGGAACAATGTGTAGATGGACTGCTATCTAACAACGTCTGAGAAACCTTGCAAGAAAAAAAGGAGCAATAGTAATTTGAAATGCCACATCCTGTTGGAAGCAGCCATAGCTTGTCAGGAACAGGGCCATGCAGGCCTGGATGCATCCATTTGTCCAATATACCATCAGGAGGGATGGTATACGGCATCACAGAATGTTTTCTCCTGACTCATCCGTGACCTGGCAGGTCCTGTTTCAGGGGCCCAGGCCCTCTCTGTGGCAGAAAGATTCCACATGGAAGCGGGACACTGGGGTACCCACAAAACATTCACCCAGTTCAGGAGAAAAGCCATGTGTGTGAGTCAGTACCCACTGGTTGAACAAATCTGCTAACACTCAGATTCCACCTGTCTACCCCACTGGAAGTACTGACCATCAATTTTCTTACCACTGACATGTCAGAAAATGGATACTGTTAGGTACCTGGTAGTTGAGCCCAACTGGTAGAAGAAGACCTCTCTTACAGCGCTGGTTCAGTAGCCACTGGAGTGGGAACAGTGGTCTCTTGAGCACAGTGGGTAGGAGTGCCTGGTGAAGGTTCTTGCAGAGGCCGGCAAAGGAGCTGAGAGGAAGTCCTCCTGTGGGGAATTCAACTGTAACGCCCTGGACAGACCCCTCGTGCGCACGCATATTCGCCGGCGCCCCCCAGTGGGGAATTCAACTGTAACGCCCTGGACAGACCCCTCGCGCGCACGCATATTCGCCTGACGGGCACCAGCACGTCCTTGAGATTGCCCCCTCCCAACGTGCAGCCTCCGGATGCCCAGGTAACTCTTTTTTTCAGGTTGGGCAGAAAAATAAGCATGGATTAAACGTCTAGCGTGGATATTGCTGTCAGGTTCCCATGAATTATTTTCTGGACCATACCCCTTCCATTTTATCAAAAACTGTACTTGCCCCAGTCTTTTCCTGCAATTAAGGATGGCCTCCACCTCATACTCCTCATTTCCGTCCACCAGGACAGGTTCCGATACCCTGGTACCCCTATCAGGAAAAGGATCAGGCACAGCAGGTTTCAACAGCGACACATGAAATACAGGGTGAATTTTAAGTGAATCAGGTAAACATAGTTCATAGGAAACTTCATTAATCTTCCTTTTCACTGGAAAAGGCCCAATAAACTTAGGAGCAAACTTCTTGGAAGGACAAGTCAATTTAATGTTATTGGTAGACAGCCATACCTTATTGCCCAGCTGAAGGTTTAGATCCCCTCTTCTTTTCTGATCAAAGGTCCTTTTACTGTCTGCTTGTGCCTTGGATACCGCTTCCTGTAGTATCTGGTTATTGTGGCTGAGAAACTGTAATGTGTCCTGGACCGCTGGAACTGAGGATTCTGGAAGAAAATCAGGTAAAAAGGATAAATGAAAACCATAATTGGCAAAGAAGGGGGACTGACCGGTGGTAGAGTGGCTGGCATTGTTATAAGCGAAGGGGCAGCAGGGACACCCAATCGTCTTGTACAAAAGATGTAAAACACCTGATGTATTGCTCCAAAGTCTGATTTGTCCTTTCCGTTTGCCCGTTAGTTTGGGGATGGTATGCTGAGGACAGGGCTAGCTCAATCTTCAGGATCTCACACAGGGCCTTCCAGAAGCGTGAAGTAAACTGCACCCCCCTGTCAGACACTATATTTGCAGGAACTCCGTGCAGCCTGACAATCTCCTTGATAAACACACGGGCCGTTTCCATAGCAGAAGGTGTTCCTTTTAAGGGTACGAAATGGGCCATTTTAGACAGGAGGTCAACGACCACAAAGATCGCCGAACACCCTTCTGAGCATGGTAGTTCAACTATAAAGTCCATTGCTATCATCCTCCAGAGTCTATCTGGTACTGGCAAGGGTTTCAACAGTCCCCAGGCCCGGTTCCTTGTGGTTTTATTCTGGATACAGACAGGGCAAGAGCTGACATACTTCCTGCAAAACTCCTTCAGGTTAGGCCACCAGAATGTGCGTTGTACAAGTTCAAGAGTTTTAGGGACCCCAAAATGTCCTGCAAGTGGGTGGTCTTGAAGCAGAGTCAGAACCTTGACTCGAACATTCTCTGGAACAAATATTTGGCTTCCTCTCCACAATAATCCATCTCGAGGTGTTAAGGTAAATCCCTGAAGGCTTGAAGGTTCTGGGGATGCCTCTCTGATCAGGGACAGGAGATCCGTCTGAAGAAGTAAAAAGTTGTTTGCTGGCAGAATGGTGTCCGGTACAGCAGAGTCTTTAGGGTTATCGAACATGCGTGATAGCGTGTCTGTTTTTTTTCTTTTTTGTTGCATAAACGTTTTATTGCGTAAACAAGAATTAACACAGGAGAGAATCCAAGGACATATCCATGAATATAAGTTAGCTACATTATGTTGCATCATCACTTCCCATAACAAGCAGGGGAGGCTATACTGAGAACAATACAAGAAGAAGAGAGATCTATATCGTGTATTGCAGATTATGGCTGGGCATGTTCCCTTGAAAAGGTAGAAAACAGACTTTGGGTAGAAAATCAAAATAAACAGTAAACACAGAGGCGGATAGGTAAACAACATGGTCTTCCTTTATCTTAAAGCAGCCAAAATATTCTCCCCTCTTGCAACTGGTACTATTTTTTTTAGCTTTTGATAAACTGTCTAAACTCATGAGCCACAAGTGTCTTCACTACCATGGGTTCAATGGTAACTGCCTCTGCTCTTTAGGTCTCATGCACACTGGACGTTTTTTTGATGTTTTTACAGCAGCTGTTTTTGGCAGTAGACATTTTTTTCTACAGTCATTAAACTCTCCATCATGTTATCCTATGTGTCCATGCACACATAGGCTGTTATCAGCAGTTTTGGGCAGTGGCGTTTTTGAGCAGTAAAAAACCTCCAAAACTAGTGGGTTCTGAGAGATCTTTTTTTAGCTGTAAAAACGCTCTAATGCTGATAAACGCTGATAAACGACGATAAACGTAGCTCACCAGCGTTTTTTAACTTTTTTGATTAATTGAAAAAAAATGTAAAAAGTTATTTTTTCTACAAAAAAAAAAAAACGCTAATGTGGAAAAACGCTAAAAAAACTCTATTGCAAAAATATTGACAAAAGTTGAAAAACTCACTGCAAAGCTACTGACATTTTTATAACGTCAACTAACGTTATTTTAATGTCCAGTGTGCATGAGGCCTTACTATTACCTCCAAGACCCCCAGCTCAGGTCCAAAGAACCACCATCCACCAAAGTGTCTGAATGCAGATGGCTCACCTCTTCACCCAGTAAATGGAGCTCCCAGTACGGTGACCAGACGTCCCCAGTTTCCGGGGACAGTCGCTGGACTGTGGACATGGTCCTCGGTCCAAGACCATCCCCGGTTTTGTCCCCGGATTGCAGGCAGGGGCCGCCGAGTCCAACTCCGGGCTACGGTCACTGCTTTTTTCCCCCTGCAGTGCCGATCCAGCCCCGATTCCCCCCGAGCGGCGCACAACTGATTGCACACAGACACACTGCTGTGCTGGCCGCTCTGCTGAATGGAAGGAAGGAGCAGCGAGGGGGCGGGGCCCAGACTGAAACTCGTGGAGGAGCGTTAAGAGGCCACACCACTACACCCGACCATTGGCTGCAGCCTGCAGAGAGACTACACGTGATGGACATCCAGAACCACACTGTTGAGGTACAGAGAGAGGGGGGGGTTACAGTATACAGAGGCCGGGTTACAGTATACAGAGAACAAGAGGGGGGGTTACAGTATACAGAGAAGGGGGATACAGTATACAGAGAGGGGGGAAGTTACAGTATACAGAGAGGGGGGAAGTTACAGTATACAGAGAGGGGGGTTTTACAGTATACACAGAAGGGGGGTTTTACAGTATACACAGAGAGGGGAGTTACCGTATACAGAGGGGGGATACAGTTTCTACAGAGAGAGGGGGGGTACAGTACATACAGAGAGAGGGGTATATAGAAACAGAGAGGAGGGTAGAGTTTATACAGAGAGAGGGGGGGTACAGAATATACGGAGAGAGAGAGGGGTATACAGAGAAAGAGAGGGGGGTACAGTTTATACAGAGAGAGAGGGGGGATACAGTATATACAGAGAGAGAGGGGGGATACAGTATATACAGAGGGGGGGATACAGTATATACAGAGAAGGAAGATACAGTATACAGAGAGAGGGGAGATATAGTCTATACAGAGAGAGAGGGGGATACAGTATACAGAAAGGGGGAGATGCAATATACAGAGAGATAGGGGGGGGTACAGTATATACAGAGAGAGAGGGGGGTACAGTATTAGAGAAATATATAACTGTATAAATATAAAATCTATAAAATCATTGAAAAGTATTTTTCTATCTTATCTCCTTAACATTTAGTAGTCATATCCCAAAAAATTCTAAGAAGTATTTTTGTTTTAATTTCATGGACAAAATGTGAGAAATAACGTATATATCATACAATCATTCCATAAACACATACTACATACACTGCATATATCATGTGAGGAAAATATGCTTATAAAATAGTTTACCATTTGCCAAAAAAAAAAAATATGTCCCCCGGATTTCATTTTAAAAATCTGGTCACCTTAGCTCCCAGAGACCCAACTTCAAAGACCCCCAGAGCTCTCTGAGCAGGATGACTTTGTCTTATCTGCAGACTTGCCAGGGACATCAAGTTTAGGTGGGGTGGAGTGTAGCAGAGAGTGCTCTTGACTCTCCATGTTCAGATGTAGGCTCCTTTACCTCCTCTTCTTACAATCTCAGGCTTCTGGACACCCCCAAGGAATATAAGTGTAGCGCACTCCAGGTAGAAGCCGCTGGTGAATAGGGATCCCCCACCCTGCACAACCAGCCACCCTGAATCGTCACAGGCTCCCACAGTCCAGTGCTTGTTTTGTTTTTTATTGAGGGGATAAAACTTGGATAAGTAATAGGGAAATTATGGGATGCTCACTTGACTTTAACCTCTTCAATATAGGGCACTTCCCCCCTTCCTGCCCAAGCCAATTTTCAGCTTTCAGCGTTGTCACATTTTAAATGGCAATTGCGTGGTCAAGCTACACTGTACCCAAACAACATTTTTATCGTTTTGCTCCCACAAATAGAGCTTTCTTTTGGTGGTATTTGATCAGCTCTGCGTTTTTTATTTTTCGCTAAACAAAATAAAATTTTGTAAATAAGTAAGTTTTTTCCTTCACTGATGGGCACTGATAAGGCGGCACCGATGAGGTGGCACCAATGAGGTGGCACTGATGGGTGCTGACAGGTGGCACTGATATGCAGCACTGACGGGCATTGATAGGCGGCACTGATAGGTGACACTGATGGGCACTGAAAGGCTGCACTGAGAATTGCACAGAATTTGGTTGAGACACCTTTTCTATAGAGATTTACTCTAAGCAGTGAGAGTGTGGATGGGATGACGGAATGACTATGTGACAGGGTTCTTCTTTTAAAATGGATTTGGATGATCTTATGTATGTGCAATCGAACAAGATGTAAGTCACTAGCCCCTTAGGCCCCCTTTATGGGCAATGTATTTTGGGTGAAATATATTAAATTGATTGTTGACTATTTGTATTTTATGGGCTATACATCTCCTGTTAACCCCTGATGAAGGAGACTACGCTCATCTTCGAAACGCGTTGGGAATAGGATCTCTGTATCATCAATGTGCACAATTTGATGTTTCTATGTCCATGAGTTTGTTTAATATTCTATGTATTTTTCTATACAATTATAAATAAAATAACATTTTTTATCTGTATTGCTTGTTGGTAGGGCCTTAAAAGTCCCACCCCCCAGGGGTTCTTTCCTATTCCATTTTCTCATGGGATGTGGCACACTTTGGAAATCTTTTATATCAGAAATTCATTGTTTCAGTCAGGTTAACTGAACCACTGCCTGGCCGTCATTTTGCTATAGGCCGGGCGGCAAGTGGTTAAAGAAATCTTCAGGGACAACTCCCCTATATACAGTCATATACACACTCCTAAGCTTCCTGCAGCACATTTGCTTGCAGAATCTAGCTGGTACACTGATAATTGTTCTGGCAAAAAGACAAGTCAGATCTTGTAGCAAAGCCCTTTACAGGCAGGGACCCCAGGCCCCTTGGGTTGTGTAGAAAAATACAGTGTCCAGCTTACACCCCCATGGCTACTGATCCAAGCACCACCTCTTCATGCACTGCCAGACAGTCTGGCTGCAGCTGCCCCTTTCTTTAGCCCACCTGGCTACTTCTCCACAGTCCGCCCTGACTGCACACTCACCAGCCACCCAGCTGTCTTCTCCCTGGAGAACTCCTGTATGTGCTGACTCTCTCCCGCTGTCCTTTCACCTGCTCCTGTGCATCCAGGACAGGACTCCTGTTTGTGTTGTAAGAGGATCCCTCCAGTGCCTGAGGTCACCCCCCTCCAGACTAGGGGGCACCCTCAAGGGCCCCCAACAGCCTCCTCAGCACTGCATCACCAGCTTCCACCCGACTGTCCCCTGCTGGCATGAGTATTTAAGAGGTGCCCACCCCCTTACTGAGGTTTGGCTGGGGCCCTCCTCAATACTCAAGGCAGTGCCTCCTTCTGGAAGCTTCTCCAAGGTTCCAACAAGTAGGGGGAGGTACCAGAGGTGCTGCCTAATGAGTCATCCAGTCTCACAGAGTCACTCAACCCTGACCCATATTCAACCCAGCCTGGGTCTCTGCCAGGCTAAATTTTGCTAAACTACAAACTAACTATGTACATCTAGCACTCTACACTAGAGGATGTTACATACAAGTTTTCCTGTTTCCTGCCTTTTGCTGCACAGAAAGAGCACACCTGATGAGGTAGAGGTGGCTGGGCATGTGATCTGCAGCCAGGTGTACAGTCCCCTACTCTTAGACCCAATGTTGGGGCAGCTAGGCAGAAGCTCAATAGCATGCAGCTTCTACTGTCTCCAGCATCCTGGTGTGATACCAACCCTGAGACTCCACCAGCCACCCTCCTGTGAAACCAGCGCTGGGACTCCTCAGGCTCTTGCTTGTCTCTCTCAAGGGAAACGCAGACAGCAGTGGGTGTGCCTATATAGAACAATTATTACTATTGGTTTTTTTACATATTTAGCTCCTGATGGGGCAACGTACATGAAGTACTTGGTTCCATCTTCCTAGATGCCCTAAAACACTTGCTCCGATATTGGACAGGGTACCTCACCTTTGCGCATCAGCTGCGTTACATCTCAGATAGCAATGAGATGGCTGATTTGCTTTGTAACACCTCCCTTTGGCTCCCAACACTTGCCCAAGGCAAGCACTGGTGCCAGGAATGCCGAGGGAAGTGAGGCTCACGCACACACTGAATTTCTCATGCCAATGCTTGCTTTGGGCGAGCACTGGCAACTGGAAACAGGCATTTGCTATCAAAGCAGCCGTGCTAGCTGTGGGGTCGATTGGTTGTGTGCCAAGTGGGGTTTGTCCTTTCCAAGATTGCAGCAAGTGTTGTAGGGCACCTAAAACGACAGGGCAAAGAACTTACATGTACTTTGTCACACTGGGAACTAAATGTAAAAAAATGATAATTCTTATTTGAAGTAGCATTTTATATCCTTCACATGTTTAACCACTGCTGACAAATGGAGCAACATTGAAAAAAAATTACACTTTGCACAGGTAATCGCTTTTTTCATGATCTTATTACATTTTCTACTGTAAAAAAAAATAAGATGATGTTGTGGTTTGCTGCCAGGTCCAGCTGCTAAATGAGTTTGATGTTCTCCATGTATCGCTAATATGCTTGTCATCTAATTACAAGTCGCTTGAGGCGTTGTGCTTGTGTTGATTGCTTTGGTGTTTATCCAAAAAGATAGCAGGAGAACCTAGGGGTGTAGCTATCACTACAGCAGCCTTAAAGTGCCTGCAGTCATTATAAAACATTGGCCCGATATGGCCATTTTATTGTGCTGATTGCTTTGGTGTTAATCCAAAACATAACAGGAGAACCTGGGGGTGTAGATATCACTACAGTGCCCTTACTAGTGCTTACAGACATTTAATAAACATTTTCCTGGTATAGGCATTTATGTTTTATATGTCTGCAGGCCTTTCCTATGATCTGATGAGTCTGCTCTGTGGAACAAGTAATGGATTTTCCCGGGCAGGGGGTCACTATTGTTTTACCATGTGACAGCAGAGCTCCCGTCCTCTCCACAGGCACTAAAGCTGGTCGTAGATGGATCAAAATTCAACCGGGTCAGCAGGAACCATCAAAATTTTCATCCATCTGTGGGCAGGCAGGTTGTACTGAAGTTGATCTATAGATGGACTATTGTACAACCAGCCTGTCAGTTTTTTTGTGTGTGCAATCAGTGCTGGTGGCTATAGCCTCCAGCAGTCATTATTGTATTCTGACGCGAGGAAATTTCCCACTATCAGAATACAGTAGTGCAGTGGGAGAGACTCCCCCATCAACGCAGTGTGGGGGAATCAAGCGATTTTTTTTCTTTCAACCTGTGGTTGAGGGAAAGAAAATTGCACAACCTATAGCCAGCCTGACCGTTCATCTGATGTGAACGTGTATGTTTATACAACTGTAGCCAGGAGCTGGCTATTATGCCTGCAATTCAGAGACTTTTTTTGCCGTGTTATTAACCACTTGACTTCCGGGCCATAGCCGAAAGACGGCTACAGCGCGCACCTCAATTTCCTTTCTGTGCTGGCCGCGTCCCTTGGACACAGCCAATCACAGATCACTGTAAATGCCCAATCACAGCGGCCATTTACTACACGATCGGCGTGGCCAATGGGAGATGACCTCAAATGTAAACATATAAGATCATCTCTCATTGCCGGCTCTCCCTCCTCACACAGAGACCGCGTGTGAGGAGAGAGAGGATCTGACAGTGATCTGTGCCTTCAGTGAGTTTAACACATAAATTACAGTGCCCAAGCAGTGCCCCATCAGTACAGTGCCTATTTGGGATCTGTGCCCACCTGTGCCAATCTGTGCCATCAGTGATCAGTGTCCATCTGTGCACATCTTTGCAATCAGTGCACATCCACCTCATCAGTGCCCATCTGTGCCACCTCATCAGTGCCCATCTGTGCCACCTCATCAGTGCCCACCTGTGCCAATCAGTGCCGCCCCAGTGCATATCTGTGCCGCCTCATCAGTGCCCATCTGTGCAATCAATCAGTGCCCATCTGTTCCGCCTCATCAGTGCCCATCTGTTCCATCTCATCATTGCCTACCTGTGCCACCTCATCATTGCCCACCTGTGCCACCTCATCAGTGCCCACCTGTGCCAATCAGTGCCCATCAGTGCCGCCTCATCAGTGCACATCTGTGCAATCAGTGCACATCTGTGCTGCCTCATCAGTGCCCATCTGTGCCGCCTCATCAGTGCCCATCTGTGCCACCTCATCAGTGCCCATCTGTGCCACCTCAGTGCATATCTGTGCCATAAATCGGTGCACATCTATGCAATCAGTGCCCATCTGTGCAGCTTCATCAGTGCCCATCTTTGCCGCCTCATCAGTGCACATCTATGCAATCAGTGCCCATCTGTGCAGCTTCATCAGTGCCCATCTGTGACGCCTCATTAGTGCACATCTGTGTAATCAATCAGTGCACATCTGTGCCGCCTCATCAGTGCACATCTGTGCCGCCTCATCAGTGCCCATCTGTTCCACCTCATCAGTGCCCATCTGTTCCATCTCATCAATGCCCACCTGTGCCACCTCATCATTGCCCACCTGTGCCACCTCATCAGTGCCCACCTGTGCCAATCAGTGCCCATCTGTGCCGCCTCAGTGCACATCTGTGCAATCAGTGCACATCTGTACTGCCTCATCAGTGCCCATCTGTGCCACCTCATCAGTGCCCATCTGTGCCACCTCATCAGTGCCCATCTGTGCCACCTCAGTGCATATCTGTGCCATAAATCAGTGCCCATCTGTGCCGCCTCATTAGTGCATATCTATGCAATCAGTGCCCATCTGTGCCGCATCATCAGTGCCCATCTGTGCCGCATCATCAGTGCCCATCTGTGCCGCCTCACCAGTGCCCATCTGTGCAGCTTCATCAGTGCATATCTGTGTAATCAATCAGTGCACATCTGTGCCGCCTCATCAGTGCACATCTGTGCCGCCTCATCAGTGCACATCTGTTCTGCCTCATCAGTGCACATCTGTTCTGCCTCATCAGTGCACATCTGTTCTGCCTCATCAGTGCACATCTGTTCTGCCTCATCAGTGCACATCTGTTCTGCCTCATCAGTGCACATCTGTTCTGCCTCATCAGTGCACATCTGTTCCGCCTCATCAGTGCACATCTGTTCCACCTCATCAGTGCCCCTCTGTGCCACCTCAATGCCCATCTGTGCTCATCAGTGCCCATCAGTGAAGATATTCTGCCTGCCAAACGAAGGCGTTCTGGTGAGGAGGCAGTGGCATCCACCAGCACCACAGTGCCATCCACCAGCACCGCAGTACCTCAGCAAGAAAGGCCAAGGACCCATGCCAGCCTTCCCTATGCTCTTGTGGCTTCCTCCTAATTCAGGAGAAGCCAACATTCCCCCTTTCACTGCCCAGCCAGGAGTCCAGGTGGACACGGAGAATTTTTCCCCAATCAATTTTTTTTATTTAATTTTTTACAGAGGACGTGCTATCAACAATTGTGGCCCAGTGCAACCTGTATGCACAACAATTTATTTTAAATAATCCAACGTCCTATTATGCCTGTCCCTACGAGTGGAGAGACCTAACTGGGGAGGAGTTGAAGGGTTTTTTAGGCCTCGCATTTTGTATGGGACTCACCAAAAAACACTTTGAATTCCTATTGGTCAATCCACCCCATTCACCACATGCCAATCTTCTCCAAGGTAATGCCCAGAACCTGATACCTCATGATAATGATGTTCCTCCATTTCAATGATAATACCGAGTGCCCTCCCCGAAATGACCAAAATTATGACAGGCTTTTCAAAATTCGACCACTACTAAATTATTTTTCAGAAATATTCCCCCAGCTGTTTACCCTGGACCAACACATATGTGTGGATGAGTCCCTTGTTACATTTAGCAGCAGGCTAAAAATCAAACAATTTATTCCCAGCAAAAGGGCCCGCTATGGAGTGAAGGTATACAAATTATGTGACCAGGGTATATATATGCCTTCAAAGTATACGAAGGGAAGGACACCCAGCTTCAACCCCTTAATTGCCCAGACTACTTGGGATCAAGCAGGAAAATTGTTTGGGACCTCATATACCCCCTACTGGAGAAAGGCTACCATTTATACGTAGACAACTTCTACACATCTCTGCCCCTGTTCCACAACCTTCACCGGAAGAAGATGCCAGCATGTGGCACCATAAAAAAGAACCGGAAGGGCTTTCCTCAAAGCCTTGTCAATAAGAAGTTGAGAAAAGGAGAAATAACAAGTATGCGAAACAAGGAGATTTTGGCAGTGAAGTAGAGGGACAAAAGTGATGTCTACATGTAATACCTTAATGGAAATCCCCAGAAGGAATGGCCCCATCCAAAAACCAAAATGCATCTATGAATATAATTTGTTCATGGGGGAATCGACTTCAATGACCAAATACTCGAACCCTACCTTGCCACAAGACGGACATACCATTGGTATAAAAAAAGTCGCAATTTATTTTTTTCAATTGGCCATATACAACTCATATGTCATTTACCACAACTCCACCCAAAACCACAAGCACTTCCTTGGCTACCAGGAGGAAGTTTTCACTGCCCTTATATTCACGAACGGCCCACCAGAAAACATCCGATCAGATGTTCTTAGTCGACTCTCCGAACAAACGCCACTTTCCCGATAAAATCCCTCCCAGACCAACAGGCCAACAACGTAAAAAAAAATGTAAGGTGTGTAATAGAGTAGGAGTCAGAAGAGACGCATCTTATTATTGTGCCCAATGTCCTTCCCAACCAGGCCTCTGCATAGGTGAATGTTTTCGTTGTTACCATACTTCAATAAATTATTAGTGAAGTATGGTAAACATAATCCTCAGTTCCTGCCTTCACCCACCTTCACACCCCTTATGCCACTGCCTGCTCTGTAACTGACCCTGGCTTGTTATTCGACCACGATTCGATCTGGCGATTCTGTACATACCTCTGCCTGATCTGGAACTGACCCTGGACTGTTATTCGACCATGCTTCTGCCTAACGATTCTATAAATACCTCTACCTGATCTGAAACTGACCTTGGACTATTTGACCATGTTTTTTGCCTTCCTCATGGACTGATCTTGTACCCTGCTACTGGACTAGTGGGATTCAACACAGGAGTCTCGCATATGTGAGGGGCTCCAGAATAGTTTTTCTGGATAAAGAAAACATTTTTTTTTGTTTTCTCATTCCTAGGTTAGGGTCTGGAGACTCTGAGACTTCAAAGAGATTTGGGTGGGAGAAGCCTCTACCCCTGTCTGTAGGACTTACTGCCATTGTGTCTCTGCCTGTCGCACTGACCACACCACATGTTCCTGCCTACTACCAGGACCGATATTTTTGGCACTGCTGACAATATCTCTGCCTGCACTGACCCTGGACTGTATATGGACAGTATTCCTTCCTGCCGCCTGGACAATTGTGTTCGCCATTGCTGACCAAGTCCCTGCCTGCTGCCTGGACCAGTGCTATCCTTCTGTGTACAACTGCGTTTCTAAAACCACAGGTAATCTTTTGTTTACCCTTTGCTCAGCATAATGTATTTTGGGGTGTAATTCTTGGTATGTGCATGCTATGTGTCCCTAGAACACCTGACGGTGTTACTTGCATGTTGGATCTCTGTATGTGGTCAGGCTGTGTAGAAGTCGTACACATGTGGTATCGCCATACTCAGGAGGAGTAGCACAATGTATTTTGGGGTGTCATTTTTGCTATCTAAATGCTACGTGTTGGAGATATCCTATAAACGGACAACTTTGTGTAAAAAAAAATGCATTTTCATTTTTTTCCCACATTTTCCAAAAAACTTCTGGAAAAAAAATGAACCATTCAAAAGACTCATTATGCCTATAGATTATACGTTGGGGTGTCAGCTTTCCAAAATTGGGTCATTTTGTGGGTGTTTACATGGTCCTGGTGCTCCGCGGCCTTCAAAAATGTAATAGGTGGTTGAGAAATGAGATGTGTAATTTATGCTCCTAGAACACCTGATGGTGCTCCCTGCATGTTGGGCCTCTGTATGTGGCGAGGCAGTGAAAAAGTCCCACACATGTGGTATCGTAATACTCAGAAGGAGCAGCAGAATGTATTTTGGGGTGTAATTTTTGCTATGTATTTGCTATGTGTTGGAAATATCTTATAAACGGACAACTTTGTGTAAAAAAAAAAAAAAAGCGTTTTCATTTTTTTTCCTCATTTTCCAAGAACTTCTGGAAAAAAATGAACCATTCAAAAGACTTATTATGGCTCATAGATTATACGTTGGGGTGTTAGCTTTCCAAAATGGGGTCATTTTGTGGGTGTTTCCATTGTCCTGGTACTCCAGGGCAGTGTTGCCAACCCCCTGAAGTGAAATTTACAAATGGCACCAATTTGTTACTGGCAAAAAAAAACATTACATTTACTGACGGATCTACATTCTTTAATGGCAGTGCAAAAAAGTACCTAAAATTACTGTTGTTAGTGCTAAACAGTGCAAATATCAATATCTGAATTATAAACACATTGCTAGTGCTATTAGCAATGTGTTTAAGTTAAACTAAAGTTAAAAAAACATATTTCTCAATTTACGTGAAGGTCAGGATACTATAACCCAGCCAGCACAGAGTTCTCCCTTACATCACAGTCTGCAGGATGGTGACCAGAGACCACCTTCCACAGAGCGAATACACTAAGGTAAAGGGGGGATTACTAATATAGGGGGGAACCTTTATATCAGTGCCCCCTTACATTATTGTATTCACTCCCCCCTCACAAATAGTGACCCCCCCTCAGACTGGCCTGGCAGCGCTGTCACTGACCTCCTTTCAGGTGCACCATGCAGGGCTCAGTCAGATGGCTCCAGCTTGGCGGCTCTGTTTTTATTCTATAGTCTCCTCTCCACAGTCCACACATGTCTGTCTCTTCCCATAACCCCCCATCCCGGCGGCGCTCCCACTCTTGACTCCTTTCTAAGATCCCCTCAGAGACTCACTGCAGAGATCATAAAAGACAAGAGATGGTCAGAGGCTGCGGACATACTACAGGTAGTGGACAGACTGCGGGCATACTACAGGAGATGGACAGAGGCTGCAGGCATACTACAGGAGGTGGACAGAGGCTGCGGGCATGACACAGGAGGACTGACTTGCCTGTCCTCTCCTCCTCCTTGGCCGTGGCTGTGTGTGTGACTGGAACTGGTCATAATGTTATGGCTCCCCATAGGAAGGTACAAGTGCTTTCCATCCTGTACTACTCATCACCCCCACCCTCTGCAGCAGGCATGCCCTGGCCCCTGTGCTAAATAAATGAAGTGTCATTACCAGGACTCCAGGAGGCAGAGCTCGCAATCCATGCCGTGTATAAGCCGCCCAAGCCTGGCCTGCCCCGTCCTGAAGTGAATGCCGCCCACAGCTGATACTTTCCATTTAAAAATGGCACCAGGCGGCGTCATTGCATGACTGCCGCCTGGCCGAGCATGTATGATTGTTCCCGAGCCCGGCTGGCTTTGGAACAGCGCATGCGCAGTTGAATGGTCGGCTTGTGGCCATCTTTTTTACGGGCACCATTGCCCGTAACAGACATTTACGGGCAGCCTGAAAATGGGCTTTCATTTTCGGGCTGCTCGTAAATCTACGGGCGGTTGGCAACACTGCTCCAGGGCCTTCAAAAGTGTAATAGGTGGTTGAGAAATGTGATGTGTAATTTATGCTCCTAGAACACCTTATGGTGCTTCCTGTATGTTGGGCCTCTGTATGTGGCCAGGCAGTGAAAAAGTCCCACACATGTGGTATCATAATACTCAGGAGGAGTAGCAGAATGTATTTTGGGGTGTAATTTTTGCTATCTAAATGCTATGTGTTGGAAATATCTTATAAACGGACAACTTTGTGTAAAAAAAAAATGCGTTTTCATTTTTTTTCCATATTTTCCAAAAACTTCTGGAAAAAAATGAACCGTTCAAAAGACTCATTATGCCTCACAGATTATGTGTTGGGGTGTTAGCTTTCCAAAATGGGGTAATTTTGTGGGTGTTTCCATTGTCCTGGTGCTCCAGGGCCTTCAAAATTGTAATAGGTGGTTGAGAAATGAGATGTGTAATTTATGCTCCTAGAACACCTGATGGTTCTCCCTGCATGTTGGGCCTCTGTATGTGGCCAGGCAGTGAAAAAGTCCCACACATGTGGTATCGCTATACTCAGGAGGAGTAGCAGAATGCATTTTGGGGTGTCATTTGTGGTATGCACATGCCATATGAGAGAAATAAGCTATTACAATGACAATTTTTTTGTGTAGCGCCCACCTACTTAGGTGTGTGCTAAAAGGTTAGAGAGGTTTAGAGTTAAGTGTAAATTTCAGGCATTTCCCTCTTTGGTTTAAGCCTGGCTGGGTTTGATTTATTGGGGAGGAATGATAGTGTAGAATGGGGGGGTGTGACCACCTGCATTCTGCTAAAGTGACGCCTAGTCTGACCAGTGAGAGGTGCTGGAGGACAGGTTGATTTGATACAGGATGTAGTTAGTGGTATAGATCACCCTTAGCCTATCATTAATTTGTATGGGCAGGGGCTTACAGGCCTATATAACTGTGGGTCACATGCTTCCTGGCATGCTTGCTTGCTGATGGGAAGAGGACTGCAACAGGAGTAGAGAATGTAGTCGCTGATACAGCTTAAGAGCTCTCCCCTTTTGGGGAGAGGAACCTGCCTTAACAGGAGGAGAGATGGAGGAAACAGATATGGGAACCTGCAACATCTAAAAGGAGAGGCTGCTACCCCCAACAGAGAAAAAAAAAAGGGGGAGGACCTTCTTTTAGCAAACATGGTTGGTCACTCAAATGTACACATGAGTGCATACCCCAAGAAACAGTGTCTTTAATGGCTGAGGGTGTTAAAGATCACCCGGGGGAATTCCCATCAGTCTATCCAAGAACTATATTCAGAGTATTGTTCTTGGGACTTAAGCTGAAGATTCTGTACGGTTGGGAAGTAGTGGTAAACAGGAGGGAGAAGATGTACAGTCCATTACAGGAACCAAGTGAATAAGGCAGCTCATATTTCTAAAAGACTTTGTTTCACATTCTTTCTGCAACGTGCTTTAAGAAAGAATAAAGTTCTTGTTCTTTTGTTCCAAGTCTGTTTGCGGTGTCATCTATGCAGGGAAGTGGAGGGGTAATGGAACCAACTGGGAGAAAGGAACGAACTATTAGCAGCTCCCACGGGAGTAGTGCGCTTCATGTGAAAAACTAAAAATCTTAATTTTGCAAAGAATTGTGGGAAAAAATGACAACTTCAAATAACTCACCATGCCTCTTATTAAATACCTTGAAATTATTTATTATCCACCTTGTTTCCACACACTGACCCGGTCTGGGGGGCTCTCTGTGCTGGTCGTGCCGCGGGGATATGCCCCCTCAGCTTCGGACCCTGGCATTTTGGCTGGCTTGGCATCTGGTGCTGCGCTGCCTCTGCGCATACATGTCGTAAGTCCACTGTCTATATGAAAGAATATGATATTCATGCTCTACCATTACCCATTTGTGTTTTTTTAAATGACTCAATACTGCTATCTCCCCAATTTATAGGTGGTCACTACGGTTATGCTCCTGATGAGTGGCTATAAGGCCCAGAAACGGCGTAGAGCTTACAACAACCGTTATGTGTACACAATTATCCACCGTATGCGTATGAACGTTCCAAATATACTGTACATGTTTATAATAGAAATTCCTGTCGGAATGCATTGTTTTATTGACTATAGATTATCATTATAGAGCTATGTGCCAACATATGTAGAGCTATGTGCCTAAATATGTAATTATATGAATTTTTCTATCAATTTTTGTATCATTGTATTAATAAATCGCATTCTTATTCAAATTCATACTTCTGCTCCCATGTGCCTCATTTAAAGTCCCGCCTTTATTCTCTCCTATTTTATTACTAAACCAGGGATGGAGGAGGGGTGTTGAACGGCCCCACTATCCTCATGTAAAGTCCCAAAAACTAGTTTTGTACCCCTTTATAAAAGCAAATGAATATTCGCTTTCCTAACACTGAACTGCCTCTCAGCCAATCAGGTGCTCGGGTCTGTTACCCGTCACCTGAAATGGCAGGCACTGTGATTGGAACGCCTATCAGGGAGGAGCGGATGGGAGAAGACATCGAGGAAACCGCTTGCTGCTATCACCCGCTGCTCCACCGAGACAGGGTAAGTGCCGGGCAGACGGCAGGCGATGGGCACAATGGGAGCATTTGATGGCACAGCAGGAGCGTTTGATGGGCACAGTGGCAGGATTTGGTGAGCACAGTGGCTGCATTGGATGGGCACAGTGGCTGCATTGGATGGGCACAGTGGCGGCGTTTGATGGGCACAATGGCTGCGTTTAATGGAACAGTGAGGCTGCAATTGATGGGTTTTTTTTTTCAGTTTAGTGGCGCCCCCCCCCCAAAAAATTTTGAGCACCAGCTGCCATTGATATGTCATTTCCTTTTCATATGACAAAATTCAGAGCAAAGCATCATGGGATGTGTATTTCAGAATGATGATGTTTTAATGCCAGCAGGACTGACCTGAACTACAATTAACAGAATGTCAGAATGCTGAGTGAACAGACTGCTGGGAAAGGATGTAAAAAGGTCTGGTGCGGCCTAGATCAGCCTCTTGGGATGCCATTTAACTCTCCCAGCAGGAGGTCGATGTGACAGTGAGCTGCTGTTGATTTGGAACCGCTCAGCTATACCCAGAGGGACCTCTGCGGACAGCATCGCTTCTTCCTTGCAGTGGACTGGAGGGTGTTCCAGGTCATCCATAGACGCCTGCACTTCAGATCCAAGTGGGCCGCGGTGCGGCGGGCGCCATTTCCCAGAGCCAGGATACAGAGAGAGTTCCTGATAGTCTTCTCCATCACCTACATCGTGGCCAGCTGTATCTGAGTTCGAGTGGTGAGCAGGCATAGCCCACCTTGTTGTTATAAGACACTGCTTTCAGACATCATTCACACAGTTCAGATTGGCATCTATGCCTTGTTTACATTATTGATTCTTGTAGCTACACTGGATAACACCGTTAGGATCACCTCAGTTACAATACACAAGGATACCTTAAAGTTCTGCCAAATTTGCTATACCCTGCTATCAAGGATTACCTTAGTTAAGATACAACAAGGATAGCTGAAGACATCTGGATTTCAAAGAATACCCTTTTACCTTTTGTTATCCTTTTTCCTCATCTGTTTTAATTGCATCGGACTTCATTTAAAGGGAGCCAGCCAATTTGAATACAATAAAACTGCATATTGTTTTCTTTATGTTGTGCAAGTTTTAATGGCCTATGGGTTGAGGAGGCAGAAGGGAGGAGCCTGACACAGAAGATACAGTGCCAGCTTTCTACCCTTCTGCTGACCTGTTCACATAGGTGTCTGCGATTGGGTTAATATCTGTGTTTATTTACAAATGAAGGAGCTTCGGATCACTAGGTAGTATAGCACGCAGCAAAAATAAATAAAAAATAAGCGTAGGGCTAGCATGAGAAGTGTTCACAGGGGAATCAGGCAAGTCAGGGGTTAACACTTTTTTTTGTCTGCAGGGGTGAGTCCTTTTCTGTGTTATACGAGGAGCCGGATATCGGGGGGGGGGGGGGGGGGGCGCAGACACGAGGAGGAGAAGATTTCAGCAGCATCAATTTGTTTATCCCGGTGGCTGTCCAGATCTTCTCATTCATCTGCTTCCACTGTGAGACGCGCTTGGCGGGGATGCCCCCGGAGCGCTTTAGCCCTTCACCCTCCTCTCATGTGCAGTGACAGTCTGGGAGCCCAGCCATGGACCCTCCAGCCCAGCCGGCTCAGCCTCCTCTGGCTAGCTCCAGTGCGAGCACTGGGAGGAACCCCCGTCATGGACGGAGCTCCGTGGGACGGGGCGGAGTCCAGCGTTGTCCCTGGTCCCTGCACATAGGAGATCTCGTGTGGATACGGCCGCCTCCCAAGTGGATGCCGTGACGGCCCGGCATGGGAGGAGTCACCATGCGGGTTCTGGCCAGTCGGGCAGAGCAGCCGGGGGCCCCTCCACCAACAGATTCGGGATGGGACAGCAGGGCGCGTGTGCCGGTCAATACAGCAGGGCCCCTCATACCAGCGGAGGGAAGAAGAGAAGCCACGCTGCGACAGCCAGGTGTGCAAGTCCTGCGGGGTGGAGGCGCAGGAGGGACAGCGGGCAGCCTGGGCCATCTGCGGTTGGCACATCCGTGCCAGACCTTCAGCTACAAGATGATCCACTGGATTCCTCGCGATCCGAGGGCGAGCTTTCTGGTTCGGAAGACAGGGTAGTTCCGCTGCGACCGGCGATGGGGGATTCCAGATCTGCGGCTGTGGGATTGGGTCCTGGTCAGCCTGGTAAGTCCATGTCTAATTCCATATCTTCTTTATAACTTTCTTTGTCTTCTGTGTCGGGGGTCAGAGACCCCCGAGGTCGGTGCAGGTACCCTTACGGCTACAGTGGGCTCTGGGCCCGCTGTGCAGGGTGATTTTGCAGCTGTTCATGATCTTGTGGCTGGGCTGCGGCTATTAGTACAACGTTTTGATCAGGGGCATAACTAGAAATCACAGGGCCCCATAGCAAAATGTTGTATGGGGCCCCCCCACAAAAAAATGTCGGGGCTTAAATTAAATAGTGGGCGTGGCTCAAAGGGGGTGTGGTTCAAGTCTTAGATGAATGAAGGATGGAGGAAGGAAGGAAGGAAAGAAAGAAAGGACAACAGGCCCAGATCCTACACCACAATAGCAATATATGTATTCCAGAACGCTTAACAATCAACAGATAAAGATACTCTAAACGCCTGGTGTTGGCGCTTTAATCAACCTCACCTGTGCCCAATGCAGTGTGACCAGTGCCCAATGTGGCCTGTGTGTTCCCAATGCAGCGTGGCCTGCCCGTGCCCAATACAGCCTCACCTGTGCCCAATACTGCCTCACCTGTGCCCACTTGTGCCCAATGCATCCTGGCCAGTGCCTAATGCAGCGTGACCTGCCTGTGCCCAATGCAGGCTCACCTGCGCCTAATACAGCCTCACCTGTGCCCAATACTGCCTCACCTTGCCCACCTGTGCACAATGCAGCCTCACCTGTGCCCAATGCAGTGCCTGTGCCCCAATGCAGCATGTCCAGTGCCCAATGCAGCCTCACCTGTGCTCAATGCAGCGTGGCCTGCCCGTGCCCAATACAGCCTCACCTGTGCCCAATACTGCCTCACCTGTGCCCACCTGTGCTCAATGCAGCCTCACCTGTGCCCAATGCAGCATGACCTGTGCCCAACGCAGCGTGACCTGCCTATGCCCAATGCAGCGTGTCCAGTGCCCAATGCAGCCTCACCTGTGCCCAATGTGGCATGGCCTGCCCGTGCCCAATACAGCCTCACCTGTGCCCACTGCAGCTTCACCTGTGCCCAATGCAGCCTCACCTGTGCCCAATGCAGCATGACCCATGCAGCCTCACCCGTGCCCAGTGCAGCCTCACCTGTGCCCAGTGCAGCCTCACCTGTGCCCACCCGTGCACAATGCAGCCTCACCTGTGCAGAGAAAGAGGCGAGCCAGTGGCGGAACTACCGGGGAGGATGAGGAATGCATACTGCAGCCCTCAAAAGGCTGATGGTGAGCTTGGGCTGCCTCAGAGTGGGGGGGGCGAGTACTCCCAGCCAGGGGAAGTGGGAAGAGGCAAGCTGTCTGTACGAGCAGAGAGCTTTAATAGCTTTCATTTGAATTTCCTGTGTTCCTGAGTCTCCCCATCACATAGCCCCACCTCTTGGCCTGGCGCCTTTGATGACATCACATCATGACATCACCATCTTGGAGTCCTTCAGGTGTTTTTTAGCAAACTCCATGCAGGCTTTCATGTGTCTTGCACTGAGGAGAGGCTTCCGTCGAGCCACTCTGCTATAAAGCCTCGACTGGTGGAGGGATGCAGTGATGGTTGACTTTCTACAACTTTCTCCCATCTCCCAACTGCATCTCTGGAGCTCAGCCACAGTGATCTTTGGGTTCTTCTTTACCTCTCTCACCAAGGCTCTTCTCCCCCGATAGCGCAGTTTGGCCAGACGGCCAGCTCTAGGAAAGGTTCTGGTCATCTCAAACGTCTTCCATTTAAGGATTATGGAGGCCACTGTGCTCTTAGGAATCTTAAGTGCAGCAGAATTTTTTTTGTAACCTTGGCCAGATCTGTGCCTTGCCACAATTCTGTCTCTGAGCTCTTCAGGCAGTTCCTTTGACCTCATGATTCTCATTTGCTCTGACATGCACTGTGAGCTGTAAGGTCTTATATAGACAGGTGTGTGGCGTTCCTGATCAAGTCCAATCAGTATAATCAAACACAGCTGGACTCAAATGAAGGTGTAGAATCATCTCAAGGATGATCAGAAGAAATGGACAGCACCTGAGTTAAATATATGAGTGCCACCGCAAAGGGTCTGAATACTTAGGACCATGTGATATTTCAGTTTTTCTTTTTTAATAAATCTGCAAAAATGTCAACAATTCTGTGTTTTTCTGTCAATATGAGGTGTTGTGTGTACATTAATGAGGAAAAAAATGAACTTAAATGATTTTAGCAAATGACTGCAATATATATATATAGATATATATATATATCTATATATAATTACAATGGTGATATCTGCAGAATGTAGTTTGTCCCCAAGCCGGCGTGATGCAGCTGTGCAGAAGCGAACACATGCATGAGTAGCGCCCACATGTGAAAACGGTGTTTAAACCACACATGTATCACCACAATCGGTAGAGTGAGAGCAATAATTCTAGCCCTAGACCTCCTCTGTAACTTAAAACATGCAACCTGTAGAATTTTTTAAACGTCGCCTATGGAGATTTTTAAGGGTAAAAGTTTGCCGCCATTCCACGAGCGGCGCAATTTTAAAGCGTGACATGTTGGGTATCAATTTACTCGGCGTAACATTATCTTGCACAATATAAAAAAATTGGGCTAACTTTACTGTTTTTTTATTTTTTAATTCAAAAAAGTGTATTTTTTCCAAAAAAGTGCGCTTGTAAGACCGCTGCGCAAATACGGTGTGATAGAAAGTACTGCAACGACCGCCATTTTATTCTCTAGGGTGTTAAGAAAAAAATGTATAATGTTTGGGGGTTCTAAGTAATTTTCTAGCAAAAGAAACTGTTTTTAACTTGTAAACAACAAATTTCAGAAAGAGGCTCGGTCCTTAACCACTTCAATACCAGGCACTTAGACACCTTCCCGCCCCGAGACCAATTTTCAGCTTTCAGCGCTGTCACAATTTGAATGACAATTGCGCGGTCATGCTACACTGTACCCAAACAATTTTTTTATCATTCTGTTCTCACAAATAGAGCTTTCTTTTGGTGGTATTTGATCACCTCTGCGGTTTTTATTTTTTGCGCAACACATAAAAAAAGACCGAAATTTTTTTTTTTTAAAAAGTTTTTCTTTGTTTCTGTTAAAATTTTTTGTAAATAAGTACGTTTTATTCTTCAATGACGGGCACTGATATGGCTGCACTGACGGGCACTGATACAGCAGCACCGATGAGGTGGCACTGATAAGGTGACACTGATAGGCGGCAATGATGGGTGGGACTGATGGGCTCTGATAGGTGGCACTGGTATGCGGCACTGATGAGCACTCATAGGTGGCAGCGATGGGCACTCATAGGTGGCACTGATGGGCACCCGTAGGTGGCATTGATTGGTACATATGGGCGGCACTGATGGGTACTTATGGGTGGCACTGATAGGTGGCACTGATAGGTGGGCACTGATGGGCACTGACAGGTGGCACCGATGGGCAATGACAGGTGGCACTGATGACACTGATTGGTATGTATTGGCATTGCTGGGCATAACTAAAACATAATGGTGCCAATCAGTGCCCATTTGTGGGCACTGATTGGCACAGATTGGGCACATGTGGATGGCCATGGGGTACATACCTGGCCATCCACATGTTTCCCCCTTCCCTGGTGGTCCTAGTGGCATCCCTGGTGGTCCAGTGTGGTGATCTGAGGGTGGGCTGCGCTGATAAACAATCAGCGCAGACCCCCCTGTCAGGAGAACCGCCGATCGGCTCTCCTCTACTCGCGTCTGTCAGACGCGAGTGAGGAAAAGCCGATCAACGGCTCTTCCTATTGACAGCATGATCAGCCGTGATTGGACACGGCTGGTCACATGGTAAAGAGCCTCCGCCGGAGGCTCTTTACCAAGATCGGTGGAGCGGTGTGTCAGGCTGACACACCGCTCCACCGATCGGCGAGATGCGCGCCCCCGCGGGCGCGTGGCGGCATGTTATCCTGCTGGACGTCATATGACATCCAGTCAGGATAAGGGAACCACTTCCCGTCCGTCAATCCGGAGTCTTAGGACTCCTGGCCATTCAGGTCTCAGGACCTACTTCCTGTTTGGCCGGGAGGAGAAGCAACGCCTGTTCAGCTGGGAGCCTGGAGCGAGGAGCAGCCTCTTAAGGTAAGGCCAGATTGATCGCTGACTTCCCGTCCATCTCCTGCGGGGGGAAGGTTCTGGTAGTTCTGCGAGTGAGGGGGCAGATTTGTTTGACCCCCCCCCAAAAAAAAAATATTGAGCACCAGCCACCACTGCCGGAAAGTATTCAGTGCTTCACTTTTTACATATTTTGTTATGTTAAAGCCTTATTCCAAAATGGAATAAATTCATTCTTTTCCTCAAAATTCTACAAACAATACCCCATAATGACAATGTGAAAGAAGTTTGTTTGAAATCTTTGCAAATTTATTAAAAATGAAAAACCCATGTACATAAGTACTCTCAGGCTTTGCCATGACACTCAAAATTGAGCTCAGGTGCATCCTGTTTTCACTGACCATCCTTAAGATGTTTCTACAACTTGAATGCAGTCCACCTGTGGTAAATTCAGTTGATTGGACATTATTTGGAAAAGCACACACCTGTCTATATAAGGTCCCACAGTTAACAGTGCATGTCAGAGCACAAACCAAGCCAGGAATTGTCTGTAGACCTCAGGATTATATCGAAGCACAGATCTGGGGAAGGGTACAGAAAAAATTCTGCAGCTTTGAAGGTCCCAATGAGCACATTAGCGGACAGCTGACTGCTGTATAGCATCTGTAAGCACATTTACATGTACAACTGTACACTAAGAACAGAGCTATACTGTTATTTTGAAAAAAATTAAATGCATATCCAGCAAAATGTTTTACTTGGTTTTTTTTGAAGAATAGGGAAACATTAGACAGTCTGTCAATCTTTTACAGCTATCCATGGTTCTTTAAGACCTCTTTCACATGGGATGGTCTCCTCTGAGTTCAGCAGGGGATCTGTCCACTGATCCCCTACCGATCAGAGCAGAGTGGGAAATGAGCCATCCGTGCCCACTCATGTTATGCAGAGGACAGAGCCTGATCTGCTCTATGGGCAGCCAGGAGAAAATTAACTCTGCTTTCTGTTTAAACCCGACTGTCCTCTGATCTGATCTGGCTAGACAGAGGAGGATAGATCCCCTTCTGTATTGTTTAGCGGACCTGGAGGTAGACAGGTATAAATGGACACAAGTCTATTTACAACCCCCAGTCCATAGGGGTGAATGGACCACACAATCAGGTTCGCCTGAAAAACTGACAGGCAGACCTGATGGGACCCTTCTTGTGGAAGGGGCCTTAGAGAGATTTCCCCTCACTTAAAGCGGAACTAAATCCTCCTATCGTTTTCAGCCCAGGAGGCCTCTGTTTGATCTTCAGCTGCCATGATGCTGCACATGTGAACAGTTATGACACCAGACATTTGATAGTTTGACAGTTTAGTTGAGAGCACAACCAAAGTGACAGTTACATTCTCGTAATATGCCAGTAACATAATTTTTTTTTAAACTGACATATTGATAGAGAGTCTAAAGTGATCAATATCCAAGTTTAGTTAATCAGCACCAACGTCCCCTTGTAATAGAAAAGAGGAAAAAAGACCCCTATTGGGGGTTGTGTGGGACTTTATGGGTGCTATTCATATATTCATCAACAACAATTCTTGTTAAAAAAGTTATTTTATTTTTTAGTGTAATAACTTTTTATTTTTAGAACAAGACATAGCATGGCATGTCCAACAGTGTAAGTCATGTAAATAATGACCACGCAGGGTCGTATCAGTGATAATATGCAATATATGGGTTGAACAGATACATACATTACTATTTACCTAATGAAAGGTGCTATACTAGGGATAACTCTATGGGACCCACTAAGGGGGTAATCAGGGGCTCCGTAGGCCCTATATGTTCGTGGAATATATAGATGGTGAGGGACCAGCCTAGGGGCTCGCGAGGGTATGTTCCAGTTGGGGAGCCCTCTGGAGTGCACGGGGTATACAGCCCGGTGGCCCACGGCTGGGGCAGGAAGGGGGGGCTCGGGGCCTCCATCAATCCGCCTCCCGCTCCCATGTAGGCCCCCGCGACCACGCAACAGTGGTTTGTTCATGCAGAATTTATCGGGCTCTTGGAAATCCAGAGGTCTCCCTCAGTGGATTTCGTGTCTATACTGGACGTCCCATAGTTGGCTATTTCGCATGAGTTTCCCTAGTATTATTACAAATTAACAGTAATAAATGTAGAAACACGAAAAAAAAAGGGAGATAAAAAAGAAAAAGAAAAAAAAGGGAAAAGAGGGGAGGAGGGATACAGTAAGGGGGGAAGGGGGAATAGGAGAGGGAAGGGGGGAAATGGTAGGGGGGGAGGGGTTGGATCAGGTTACCTGCAAATAGTGGTAAGCTTCCTCTGCCTCTGCAACGGACCAAGTTATTTTATTTTTACACATTCACATAAAAGTAAAAAATGTATAGAGTGATACATTTCTTCCATACAAAAATACCACACTTTCTGTTCTACATGTTTCGCCTTATGGCTTCCTCAGGAACATGTGTGGATATTCTTATCTAGTGAATAAATATACACAGATTATAGATACATGTCTAATACATTTGAAACACAACATTTAAAGAAAACTTCACCAAGTCTCACTAAGCAACCCATGGCTGTACCTGGATAATTGCGGAAACCCTCAAATATATAGCTCTGAGTCCACTTGTGGGATAATCAGAGTGTGATCAGCATAAATTGATGTCAGAGCAACTCATCGGGCACAAAATGCGTACCCCTAGCTTCAATCATCACGGCACCATGGTTGTTATGGTGTCAGGATGATTGAAGCGCATTATTACTATTATTACATTGTTACAAAAAATTAAATAGTTTAACTCACCATAATGCAGAATCAGTGGGAGCCCCGAGTGTGTCACTTGCCACGTCACCTGTCAAGAGGCAGATTGTCACTTGCCACGTCGCCTGCCACATGTTGCGGATTGTCACTTGCCACGTCGCCTGTCACCAGATGCAGATTGTCACTTGCCACGTCGCCTGTCACCAGATGCAGATTGTCACTTGCCACGTCGCCTGTCACCAGATGCAGATTGTCACTTGCCACGTCGCCTGTCACCAGATGCAGATTGTCACTTGCCACGTCGCCTGCCACATGTTGCGGATTGTCACTTTCCACGTCGCCTGTCACCAGATGCAGATTGTCACTTGCCACGTCGCTTGTCACCAGATGCAGATTGTCACTTGCCATGTCGCCCTCCACGTCGCGGATTGTCACTTGCCATGTCACTTGCCACTGCCGCTTCCTATTAGCGCCCCCCACCCCCTAGATTTGTATTTAAAAAAATAAAATAAAAATTAGGGGGTGGGGGGCGGTAATAGGAAGCGGCAGTGGGTGGCCTTTATGGGGTTGGATGGCTGAAGGTGGACCCTTCCTTTTCTTTTTCCATTTTGGGGGGGTGTGATAGGAAGCGACAGTGAGCTCAGCCTTGATGGGGTTTTTTTTTTTTGGCTGAAGTTGGACCCCTCCTTTTTTTCACATTTTGGGGGGGTGTGATAGGGAGCGACGGTGAGCATGGCCTTGATGGGGGGGGGGTAGATAGGAAGTGGTGGTGGGTGACCCCCTTATGGGGACAAATAGCTGATGGTGGCCCGGTAATACACAAAAATCTAACCGGGCCACCATCAGCTATTTGTCCCCATAAGGGGGTCACCCACCGCCACTTCCTATCCCCCCCCCCCCCAAAAAAAAAAAAAAAAAAACATCAAGGCCGTGCTCCCTGTCACTTCCGATCACACCCCCCACCCCCAAAAACGGAACTCCTTGTGCCCCCCCCCCCAAAAAAAAACAAAAACAAAAAACACCCACACACAATTTCCCCCTAAGAGAGCACACCAACCCACTGTACCAACCCCCCCCCCAAAAGGGAGGGAGAATTTTTTTTCCCTCTAACAGAAGATGGGAGCACTTACCGTGCGTAAAGTAAGTGACTCGCTCGTTCCCTCCCCCCACGTGGCGCCGAGTGTCCGTGGTCTGGCCTCAGGCTCCCCCGGACCTTTCAAGTTGAAGTTCTCCTCTTCGGGGTCCCTTCCAGGCTGAGGCAGCAGTGTCAACAGGAGGAGGCGAGCCTCCTCCGAGTCTTGGAGTCCTGGCACCTTAGCCTACACAGCGGCGCACATCCATCCATGTGCTCCAACTGGCCTGGATTAACTCCTGGCACCATATAGGTCCAGCCTTCTTCCTCTGGGTTACTTTCGTCCCAGAGTTCCATTAGGTCTTGAAGTGCTTTCAATTTTCAAACTGAGTTATCATAATCTGGAGGTTTATTGATATTCTGTTCTTTATCACATAGAACTTTATACATTAGGCGCCTTGCGAACAGATGTAAGTCTTTTACTAGTTCAAATTTATCTGCCTCACCATCAGGACAAAAGGTGAGGCCTAAGCGCAATACTGTCTGTTGGACCTCCGATAGGGGAAAGGACATTAAATTTTCAATGTCTTAGTTATCCCGGCCTCAGCTGACTTGGGGGTCAAGACCTTCTACTTTGACACCTGGTTTAAGGTACGTATGGTCATGGTAACTACACAAAAGCAAAATGGAAACCCCCATTAGCAGACACATGGGTTTATACCATAATCATAACCTAAAGATGATTGGATTGTATGCCCTGGAACACCACAATAGAGGTGGAGATGCTGACAAACAACTTCTTCAATTAGAAGCTAAATGGATTTACCTCTTGCAAGCTACAAGGTACCCAGGTTTGATGGAGGGCATCAGCTAGAAGCCATTTTTATAATAATTCAGATTAGAATCAGCAAATAATGATTTGAATGTCGCACTTGCCGGTTTCATTTGCACCCTTGTTCTTGCCGACTTCTGTTTAGCCTCTTTCTCCAATGGATGCCATGTACCCAATTGACTGCCTGAATGCCAACCACTAAACGTTCTTTCGCTGTCATGCATTCCCCTCTTTTGTCTTATTAAACCACAGGTCTATGTAAAAATAAAGGACATTGTATTTATAATTATTTTTATATACATAGTATGCAGTTCATAATATGGATGTACAAATAATGAATAAATTGACTGTATGCAGTATCTGTAGATTGATGAAACCTCAAAGTATGCGATTACGATCGCATGCAGCAACACATTTATCATTATTAACTTCAAGAGTTAAATGTTTTTCTTTGTTTTGTCTTATTATTTTCTTTCTTCTTTTTTGCAGAGCAATTCTCAGGCGTAGCTCCTGTGCAGCTCGCCTCCTTGCCAGCAGGGGTCTCCATAACAGACGTCCAGGGGCACACACCAGCATGGTCTGATCATAGTCTGTGCTGAACCCCTGTGGAGACAGGAGTGCTATTGTGGTGACGTCTATGCCAGGTACAGGTGCGGTACTCAGTGACCGCACCCCCTGCTTCCTTGGTGATTGGCAACTATAACACACATCATTGCCCTAGCGTCCCGGACGCACACACACGCCGGGGAGGACAAGGTCCGCTCTCTTACGTTGTGTGCACATTCCACTTCCTGGTCAGCCTGTGGAGGAATCCTCCACACGAGACGCCACCCACACACATCCGGTGCAGCGGCAGAAGCGGCGTGACGTCAGAAATCGTCACTTGCCACGTCGCCTGTCACCAGATGCAGATTGTCACTTGCCACGTTGCCTGTCACCAGATGCAGATTGTCACTTGCCACGTCGCCTGTCACCAGATGCAGATTGTCACTTGCCACGTCGCCTGCCACATGTTGCGGATTGTCACTTTCCACGTCGCCTGTCACCAGATGCAGATTGTCACTTGCCACGTCGCTTGTCACCAGATGCAGATTGTCACTTGCCATGTCGCCCTCCACGTCGCGGATTGTCACTTGCCATGTCACTTGCCACTGTCGCTTCCTATTAGCGCCCCCCACCCCCTAGATTTGTATTTAAAAAAATAAAATAAAAATTAGGGGGTGGGGGGCGGTAATAGGAAGCGGCAGTGGGTGGCCTTTATGGGGTTGGATGGCTGAAGGTGGACCCTTCCTTTTCTTTTTCCATTTTGGGGGGGTGTGATAGGAAGCGACAGTGAGCTCAGCCTTGATGGGGTTTTTTTTTTTTGGCTGAAGTTGGACCCCTCCTTTTTTTCACATTTTGGGGGGGTGTGATAGGGAGCGACGGTGAGCATGGCCTTGATGGGGGGGGGGTAGATAGGAAGTGGTGGTGGGTGACCCCCTTATGGGGACAAATAGCTGATGGTGGCCCGGTAATACACAAAAATCTAACTGGGCCACCATCAGCTATTTGTCCCCATAAGGGGGTCACCCACCGCCACTTCCTATCCCCCCCCCCCCCCCAAAAAAAAAAAAAAAAACCATCAAGGCCGTGCTCCCTGTCACTTCCGATCACACCCCCCACCCCCAAAAACGGAACTCCTTGTGCCCCCCCCCCCCAAAAAAAAAACAAAAACAAAAAACACCCACACACAATTTCCCCCTAAGAGAGCACACCAACCCACTGTACCAACCCCCCCCCCAAAAGGGAGGGAGAATTTTTTTTCCCTCTAACAGAAGATGGGAGCACTTACCGTGCGTAAAGTAAGTGACTCGCTCGTTCCCTCCCCCCACGTGGCGCCGAGTGTCCGTGGTCCGGCCTCAGGCTCCCCCGGACCTTTCAAGTTGAAGTTTTCCTCTTCGGGGTCCCTTCCAGGCTGAGGCAGCAGTGTCAACAGGAGGAGGCGAGCCTCCTCCGAGTCTTGGAGTCCTGGCACCTTAGCCTACACAGCGGCGCACATCCATCCATGTGCTCCAACTGGCCTGGATTAACTCCTGGCACCATATAGGTCCAGCCTTCTTCCTCTGGGTTACTTTCGTCCCAGAGTTCCATTAGGTCTTGAAGTGCTTTCAATTTTCAAACTGAGTTATCATAATCTGGAGGTTTATTGATATTCTGTTCTTTATCACATAGAACTTTATACATTAGGCGCCTTGCGAACAGATGTAAGTCTTTTACTAGTTCAAATTTATCTGCCTCACCATCAGGACAAAAGGTGAGGCCTAAGCGCAATACTGTCTGTTGGACCTCCGATAGGGGAAAGGACATTAAATTTACAATGTCTTAGTTATCCCGGCCTCAGCTGACTTGGGGGTCAAGACCTTCTACTTTGACACCTGGTTTAAGGTACGTATGGTCATGGTAACTACACAAACGCAAAATGGAAACCCCCATTAGCAGACACATGGGTTTATACCATAATCATAACCTAAAGATGATTGGATTGTATGCCCTGGAACACCACAATAGAGGTGGAGATGCTGACAAACAACTTCTTCAATTAGAAGCTAAATGGATTTACCTCTTGCAAGCTACAAGGTACCCAGGTTTGATGGAGGGCATCAGCTAGAAGCCATTTTTATAATAATTCAGATTAGAATCAGCAAATAATGATTTGAATGTCGCACTTGCCGGTTTCATTTGCACCCTTGTTCTTGCCGACTTCTGTTTAGCCTCTTTCTCCAATGGATGCCATGTACCCAATTGACTGCCTGAATGCCAACCACTAAACGTTCTTTCGCTGTCATGCATTCCCCTCTTTTGTCTTATTAAACCACAGGTCTATGTAAAAATAAAGGACATTGTATTTATAATTATTTTTATATACATAGTATGCAGTTCATAATATGGATGTACAAATAATGAATAAATTGACTGTATGCAGTATCTGTAGATTGATGAAACCTCAAAGTATGCGATTACGATCGCATGCAGCAACACATTTATCATTATTAACTTCAAGAGTTAAATGTTTTTCTTTGTTTTGTCTTATTATTTTCTTTCTTCTTTTTTGCAGAGCAATTCTCAGGCGTAGCTCCTGTGCAGCTCGCCTCCTTGCCAGCAGGGGTCTCCATAACAGACGTCCAGGGGCACACACCAGCATGGTCTGATCATAGTCTGTGCTGAACCCCTGTGGAGACAGGAGTGCTATTGTGGTGACGTCTATGCCAGGTACAGGTGCGGTACTCAGTGACCGCACCCCCTGCTTCCTTGGTGATTGGCAACTATAACACACATCATTGCCCTAGCGTCCCGGACGCACACACACGCCGGGGAGGACAAGGTCCGCTCTCTTACGTTGTGTGCACATTCCACTTCCTGGTCAGCCTGTGGAGGAATCCTCCACACGAGACGCCACCCACACACATCCGGTGCAGCGGCAGAAGCGGCGTGACGTCAGAAATCGCGCCGCTTGTGACGCATAAGTGGGGAATATAAATAGACCCACGCAGCAGTACACAGATTGCAGGGTCTTCTAGGAGCCATATCATCCTCCAAACTGCAGACAGGTAACAAAACGCTTATCCTTTTGGAATATATGTAATCTTTGTTGTTATACATCTGTAACCCTGGAACAACATTCATGGGGAATAATGTTCATATTCTTCCCAATGTTTGTTTGTTGATAGAACTCGCGATCCAATACTGCTTTAATATGATCCCTAAGCTGTGGCCTATTTAGAATGCAACAACACTTGTCTATTAAGGAGGTAACTATACATACAAATATGAAAAGCAATAATAGCGAAAATTATGCAGTAAATCCACCGTATTAGTGAATGTTTCACGCTATCTATATACATTATCTCTCTGTTTTTCTTTTTTGTCTTTTGATCAGTTCGGCAAACATGAGTGCCGACCTTTAAAACACAGTTCAATGGTCTGCAGCTGTTATCACCTAGGATTATGGCTCCTAGATTTACGATCCGAATCAAATCTGCTATGTAAGCACAACTTTTCTTTTCATAGTAAAAGTCTCCAGCATATAGTGACATGCATTGCTAAACCAAATATCACATTATCTTATTTATTATTTACAGGCAATTAGATTTTTGGTGAATGGTGTTGTGTGTAATGAAGGCACCATGATATTATGAGTGAGGATGGTGGGAACCAAATGATGCATAAAACATCCCTATCCTGCTCCAGGCACCCACTGATGTGGAAATATTGAGGTCTGCGATTATTTTTTTACTTCCAAGGACATCATCTTTGATAAGATATCAGTGTTTATGAACTTTTGCATTCTCCACTGTTTTCTGGATAGGCATTACACCATCAGTCTCCTTACCACAAAACCCCCATTTAAGTGTTCCTGACTATGGTTTATGTTAAGTGTGGCCACCTGGCTGGTGTAAGGAAATAGACCCTGAAGTCACTGCCATCTCAAATAACTCCTAGGGAGGTGTTGTAATAGATTTTCCTGATGTATGCACAGCTGCTCAGCTGGACATTGGGTTGGCTAAAAAACTAATGACTTTTAGTTGACCAGGGTTGATCCAAATAAGAGCGCCCTCCACTGACAGAGTGGTAACACTAAAATCTCTTAGGGCTCTTTCACATGGGGCGGATCAGTGATGATCCGCCCCGTGAACACCCTCTTGCTCAGCGGGGATCGCTCCGCCGATCCCCGCTGAGCAGGAAGATGACAGGTCCATCGATGCACACTGTACAGCGACGGACCTGTCAGAGCGCCGCTCTCCCCTATGGGGGATCGGATGATGACGGACCGTAGTGTCCGTCGTCACCCGATCCGATAACGGATGGAAAAGTAGGGTTTTCCTCTGTTACACTTTTCGGATCGGAGCAGGTCGGATGTCAGCGGACATGTCACCGCTGACATCCGACGCTCCATAGGGATTCATGTATGTCCGTTTTTCATCCGAAAACGAAGGATGAAAAACGGACATACGGACTCCCCATGTGAAAGAGCCCTTAGAGTGTTTTTTTTTTTCTCTTTCTTTTCTTAAAGGGGGTTGGGCAGAGAGGAGGTATATAAGAAAGACCTCCAATCTATGGCTATCTCTTAATCTCTGCACGCGATGGGGACCTAAGTTTTTTCTGTGTATTGTATCTCTATTACTTTTTGTTCCTCTTTTCTGTAACATTTCTGTCCTGCAAAGTTGTCTTAAAATATTTATAGCGTTTTGTATTGCCATTATAACATCATTCTTTTTGTTGTACTACTTAGGGCTCTTTCACACGGGGCGGATCAGTGATGATCCGCCCCGTGAACACCCGCTTGCTCAGCGGGGATCGCTCCGCCTATCCCCGCTGAGCAGGAAAATGACAGGTCCGTCGCTGCACACTGGGCAGCGACGGACCTATCAGAGCGCCGCTCTCCCCTATGGGGGATCGGATGATGACGGACAGTAGAGTCCGTCGTCACCCGATCCGATAATGGATGGAAAAGTAGGGTTTTCCTCCGTTACACTTTTCGGATCGGAGTGGGTCGGATGTCAGCGGACATGTCACCGCTGACATCCGACGCTCCATAGGGATACATGTATGTCCGTTTTTCATCCGAAAACGGAAGGATGAAAAATGGACATACGGATCCCCCGTGTGAAAGAGCCCTTACTTTGTAGTTCATTATATTCGATTTGATTAGTGGCTAGTTTATTTCCTGTATAAATAAATTAGATCTTTATTTTTTAGTACAGTTAACCTTTTTTTATTATTTTATTGGTAATAGCCACATAAGCATTGGCTAGATTCTTATATAGACAATACATTGTAATCACTTATTTTATTTATCATTAAGAAAATAATTGAGGTGGTAGAATTTGCCAAAACACCCCCCTATAACAAAGCCCCGGAGGGTGGGGCGAATTGCATTGATCAGGGGGGATGATTACTTGTAGGCGGAAGCCAATCTTTACTCGCATGTTGTTGACCATGGACTGATTAGAAGAGACAGATCGTAAAATAAATCAATAGTCTCTCAAAGTATGTATGGCCACCATAACAGAGCCCCAAATAGAAAACTAATGCAGCCACCACATCTATTGATTGGTAAGCTACAATATATTACAATAATTACATTTTTGGTTTTCGGTTTAATACTTTTAAGGCTTCACTTGCCTGATGTATATAAGCCTATAAATATTCCTCTGTCATGTTTTAATATTTATCTAACATCGTAGACCTGCAATGTATTTCCTATACATTTTATACACAAGCTCCTTCACTGCAGAGTAGCTGCATGTAAGCATCCAAATCAGGAGGAAAGTTGCAAAGGGTTCTGGAAGTTAGTAGCCATGGCAAGGATGGGTCTCTCCCATTGGGCTCTAGCATCTGCTGTGTGCAGGATTGCCTCTATTGCCTTACAGCAGTGGTCTTCAAACTGCTGCCTTTATCAGGCCCATGGGGCACTACTCCATCCACTGACACCAACAATGGGGCATCATTTCTACCACTGACACCAGAAATTGGGCACTACTTCTCCACTCCACTCTACTTCTGACACCAGGAAACTTTCTACCCCCACTTGCCACAGTCTAGCCCCCCTAGAGTCTGATGGACAGTAAACTGGCATCAGCCCCCAACCAGTTTCTCAGGGGCCACATGTGGCTCTCAGCTACCTTTGATGTGGTTTCCAGCTTACAACAGCAGCTCTGCAGGTGCTAAGCAGCTCTTTGAACACTTGCTGCATTTTTATGCTTCCAGTAAATATCAGGTAAAGCAAATATTACATAAATTATTAAAAAATATTAGTGATGTTTTACGGTATTATAGGTAGGGATCCTGCTTTAGGTTGGAGTGTTTATTTTCTAAATATATTGTTTGCACATAGGCTGTAACCAGACTAAGCTAGGGCTGTTGAATATAATCGGCGAATCGATGCATCTCGATGCAGCCATTCCCGATTCAGCATCAATGCAGAGAACGGCTGAAATCGATTAGCAATGACATCATCCCGCCCTGCCACGCTGAGCTGTGCCGAGCCCTGTCTCTTCTGGGTAAAAGAACAGTGGAGGAGATAGGAGGCTTGGAGTGGGAGCTGGATAAATATCCCCCTCCTAGTTGGGCGCTGCTGCTGTGACCAAGGAGCCCCACCTCCCAGCGCTGATGTCATCCCCAGCCGCACGTGTTCGTTCGGAGTTGTTCAGCATCTCCAGACAGCCTGCCAGCCAGCCACTGGAGCCCAAGCGACCCTGGATACTGGACGTGGGATGCCTGTCCTCCTCATTCAGCAACCATCATTCACTGATATCAGCAGGTACCTAACTGTAATGACTCAAGTACCTTT